>NW_024080637.1:6344919-6576421 GCF_003009895.1 Hyaena hyaena | reverse complement strand
AAAAAAAAAAAAAAAAAAGCAAAACAACCTTTAAAAAAAAAAAAAAAGAAAATATGCATAAAATGTGAGACATCTGATAACAGGGCAGGGTGAAGGGAGTATTTATGGGCTGAATATATATACATTCAGTTACTGATATATAAGCTACAATTCTGACTTCTTCACTTATTTAGCAGCAGTGGGCCCCTCTAGAGCACAAGTATGGGATACTATTTGCTTAACTCTAGGGATAGCTTTTGTTCTGCTTTATTTCAAAAGAGAAGTATTATGGGGTAAGAGATCAGTTTTTAGAATCAAAACATCTATATTCATGATCCAATTTCCCAAGTAATAGCTATGAAATCTTTCATCGATTAATTCACCAAACAAGTATTCACTGAGGTTATAAATTTTAGGATATCAGGGGCCATGTGTATTTTATTCATCAATGTATACCTGTGTTTAATCTGTGTAATCTGTATAGGACAGAGGTTAAAAACAGGATAATACAGGGGCACCTGGGTGGCTTAGTCGGTTAAGCATCCGACTTTCGCTTAGGTCATGATCTCGCGGTTTGTGGGTTCGAGCCCCGTGTTGGGCTCTGTGCTGACTGCCAGCTCAGAGCCTGGAGCCTGTTTCAGAGTCTGTATCTCCCTCTCTCTCTGACCCTCCCCTGCTCACGCTGTCTCTCTCTCTCTCTCTCTCTCCTAGAAATAAATAAAACATTAAAAAAAAAACAAAACAGGATAATACATGCGTATGGAGAGAGACACCTAACCCAAACCAGAGTGAGGAGTGGTTAAGAAGGCTTCACGCAGGAAATGACACCTGTTCTGAATCAAGGGAATTCAATAGAAAGGTGGGGAGTAGAAGGAACACAAGCATGTAATAACTCATCATACTATAAAAATTAAAAACTGTTCACTCTGTATACAATTAAGAGAAAAAAAACAATGACTCTTAAAAATTACAAAACATGCTTAACATTACTCATAATAAGAGAAACATACATTTAAACTACATTAAAAGCGGTACATTATCAGGAGTTGGGGAAGGAGGAAAGGAATGGGGATGGGATTTATTTTTGGGGTGATAAAAATGCTTGGAATTAGACAGTGATGATGGCTGCACAAATCTGAACATACTAACAACTACTGAATTGAATACTTTAGAAGGGTGAATTTTATAGTATGTGAATTATATCTTAAGTTAAAAAACTGGTAAAATTCCACAAAGAGCAGTTCTGTTCTATTTCTCAAAATTAAAAGAGGTACAGATACCTCTTACTCAGCAATTTGACTGATTTTATTCTATAGATATAAATGTGCCAAGTAGGCAATATCGCTCATAAATGAAAAAGATTAGAAACAATGTAGATTTCCAAATAAGAGACTGCTTAAATAAAGTGACACATCCACACAATGGATTATGCAGTAGAAAAAAGAATGAGTAAATATTCTTTGTGTATACTTGTATTTTAAAAAAAGAAAGAATATATGTGTCCTTGTAAATGCATAAAATACCTCTGTCTTGGTAACACCTGTTACATTAATGGAGAAAAACTGAATGGTTAAGAGATACAGGGGTACAAGATTTTTCACTACATACTCTTTTTACCTTTTGAGTTCTTTACCATGTGACTGTATTTCCTATGAACAAAGTTTTTCCAGTATGTTTGGAGCACAGAGTATGAGGGGTGGGGAAAAGAGATGACATAAGAGAGGTAATCAGGAGACAGGCTGTGATAAGTGGTTTGGACTGAATCCTGTATGTCATGGGAGGTACTGGTACTGAAGAATATCAAATAGGAGAATAACATGATAAGATTTCCATCTAGATAATAAATATCTGAACACAGACTAAAGATGGACTAGAAGAGGGTAAAGTGGGAAAATATTTTGGTAGTAATACAGATGAGAAATGATGATGATTTAAGTAGGGAAGTAAGGCAATGGCAGTTGGGATGGAAAAAAATAACTCTGAACTATCAACTTCTCTAAGCCTCAGTTTTTTCATATGCAAAATGGGGATAATATCATCACTGGACCGAGAGAAAAAACAGATTATGGATGTGAATGGAACTTTTAACAGTAAAGCATTATACAAAAGTAATTATGCAGTTGAGTTTTCTATTCGCAAACACATAATTTGTTTGCTGAAAACTAATTATAAAATAGAACACTAAAATAGTATCAAGTGGGTGATAAACATTTCAATAGAAGTCAGTGCAATTTAAGCAGGCAATTATGAAAGGCAGTATTGTTTCGTACTTGTTCTTGTCTCAGTTCAGCGAATGGCAGCTGATTCTGGCAACCAAGATGGCAAGCATATTGCTCATCAGATTGGGAATATGCTTCTGTACATGCTGTAAGAGAAAAACAGTCAAATTACAAGGAAAAAGAGAGAGGAAAGGAGACAAGAAGAAAGAGGGAAGGAAAGAAGAGGGGGAAGGATGAAAAGAAGGGACTTGGCATTTTACATAAAAATTTCTTATACTTAGAAAGCATGTTGTCAATATGAATTTTCAGATTTGGTAATAGTAATAGTATTTGGTAATAGTTTATTTTTAATAAACCCCATATCTTCTACTCCCCACATGTCAGATGTTTCGGGTATGAATCTACTGATTCCATACTCAGGCTCAGGCTATATGCTAACAGTCCTAATAAAGGAATCCTCATAGCTAAGGTTTGTAAAGTGGAAAGGACACTGGTCTGGGATCCTGAAGTTTTGGCTCCATATACACTTGGCTGTGTATGTGACCTGGGTTATGCCGTTTAACCTCTCCAACTACTGATTTCTATATGTTTACATGGAAATAGCATCACCTACTTCATGGAGTTGAACAACATATTTTAATGATTTTCACAAATGAAACCTTAAAAAAAAAAAATTAAAAAAAAAAAATGGGGCGCCTGGGTGGCTTAGTCGGTTAAGCGTCCGACTTTCGCTTAGGTCATGATCTCACGGTTCGTGGGTTCGAGCCCTGCGTCAGGCTCTGTGCTGACTGCCAGCTCAGAGCCTGGAGCCTGTTTCAGTCTGTGACTCCCTCTCTCTCTGACCCTCCCCTGCTCACGCTCTCTCTCTCTAGAAATAAATTAAAAAAAACCTTAAAAAAAATTAATGATTTTCACAAATGTATATTACTGTTAAGAATTAGATCGCTTTGCTGAGAATCAAGGGTTTTCCCATGGCAAGGAAAAATAAAACAGAGCAATCAGCCTAACACCCTGAATTCTGAGAAACTGAACTTAAATGTTCTATAGTAGTATTCCAAAGTTGAAATGGTTATATACCCTCTCATTTAATTCACTAGCCATTTCTTTCCTGTGATATAGAACACTTTACCACTATAACAATCTTCTGTTTCTTTCCAACCCAGTCATGCATCTGTAGTATACTTCTCAAGGTGTTGGATAATAAACTGAACATAAAGATGGCCAGTTAGGAGACTGAGCCATAAAAAGTAAGGTTATGATATCAAGGAGACTGGATAGGAGTCATGGCATAGTGACAGGGAGAAGAAAGGCACCTCCTGCTACACTGAGTAAATAGCATGATGTAATGAATGGAGAAAATTCCATTATAGTTCTTTAAAAAGTTAAGTGTCAATTTTGTCTCGATTACAGGTTTCTTTTATTAAACACATCTCTTTCAGCAAAAGGTAAGAACAGTGGTTTAAGAGATGACAAAGACTTTGGTTACTTCTTTTATCGACATGAGCCACAAAGAATACACTATTAAATCGTGAGTCAAAGGCCCGATTCAGTAAAACAAACAAACAAACAAAAAAACTCTTGGAGCTAAATCAACTGGCCTACAAATGAAAAGCTTTGGAAAATTATACTATCCACTGAATAGGTAGTGATGAATTAGGAGAAGGGTAATTAGTACTGCATTTAAACCAAATGCTTGGTTAAAGAAATGTGTCCTATCCATAGTACAAAATAAATACTGTCTCGGGGCGCCTGGGTGGCTTAGTCGGTTAAGCGTCCGACTTTCGCTTAGGTCATGATCTCGCTGTTTGTGGGTTCGTGCCCCGCGTCGGGCTCTGTGCTGACTGCCAGCTCAGAGCCTGGAGCCTGTTTCAGAGTCTGTGTCTCCCTCTCTCTCTGACCCTCCCCTGCTCACGCTGTCTCTCTCTCTCCTAGAAATAAAAATAAAAATAAAAAAAAAATAAAATAAAAAATAAATAAATACTGTCTCAACAAACAGAAGTATCCTCTACTTTTCAGAAGTTCGTACCTATTTTTGCTAACCAAAATAAATCAAAAGAGGATTCGTGCTTTTAAAAAAAAGAAAGCGAAAACAGCACTCAGCATGTGTCCCGCAGTGGGCCGGCACAGAAGCAGCACACACTCAAGCCGCAAGAGCGGCACCACCAACCTCCCTCCCTGGGAACTATGCTCAGCATCTCAGCGTCAAACCACCATAGCTTTGAACTGTGTGAGCATCTGTATTTTATCTCGATTTATTTTGTGCATCCGTTAGTAAGATGTGTCCTAAAGCATCGGAAAAGCCTAAGAGAGGTTATTTTTTGGGTCTAAGAGTGCTCAAAAAAATTTCCATGTAAATTAATGGTAATTGCTTTGCTTTATGCCATTTTGGCTTATGAAAGGTTTCATAGGAATGCTCTACTTTCATACAGTGGGGAATCCTAAAGATGAAATTTAAAGCCCATGAAATTTCTAGCAGCTGCTGCTAAAATTCTGGCTTCATAATAATTAAAATATGCAAGAAATTAGTTTAAACAATATGCTTGTCATTTTCTGAGGAAAATGCATAAAGAGCATAACATAACCCAAAGAAAGCACGATGTTACATACTGCTGATTATCATTAGCATAGCATCTTACCAGATTCACATTCCATTTTGGTCCGATTTAAATCAATTCCATCATCCACAAATTGGCAAATTGAAAACAGCCTGCAACCTCTCTGACATGCATATAACTCCTCTTCCTAGGGAGTTCAAGAAGAAGGAGGATTACCAAAAAAAAATCAAAAAAACAGTATTTTTCTCTCAGGGAAAAGAAGGTCAAAAAGAAAGCAAAGTTAGTAGGGTTTATTATAAATGGTCCAATAAAATTTTATAACTGAAAGAAATATGATAGAAGCCAGGTAATAACCAAGACCTTTGCCATATAAGGAGGTTTTAGTTTCTTATTTTAAAAGTGATACCCCAAAAAAAGCCTAGTGGTTAAAAGTATCACCCTTTTCCTATATTCCAAGGCCACATTTTATGGGGAAAAAATTGAAAATAAAAACAACAGTGACATCACCAGAAATTTAGCAGAGGTGGAAATGAGTGGGCAAGTACCTTAGGATGAATAGCCTACTTCTGCCACATAAATATTTACACAAATCATGAGGCTTCTTGGGAAAAAGTACTATGACTGGCTTCACATGGCAAATAGTCATAAAGGCCCCACAAACTGAGGCACACATCTATAGACATGCTTACATCAAAGGGTGATTTAAACTTGCCTTACTTTACCTGAGAACACAAACAAAACAACAGTGTAGCATATGAGAAAGGCCATTAGGGTCAGCCAGACCTAGACTAAAATCTTCTGAGCAAGTGATGCTGCCACAAGTCACTTCGCTGTCTAAGTCTCAGTTTCCTCAACAGAAGAGCTGATCATAGCTGGAAGTTACCTCCAAACCCCTTAACAATGCTGGAAGATAGCTATGCCTAGTACGGTGCCTGGGACACGAATGGTGCTCAGTAAATGGTAGTAGTGTCAATCATCAAAGATTTTTGAAAGAAAACAGTTACCGACATCATTTTATATCTATGGGAGCTCAGGATAGGGTCGATTCTTCATTACCAGAAAATGTTAACTGCTTAATAAGACTAATGACCATGTCTTCAATAGGCTCCTCTTACATGAAATACATACAGTATTTGAAACAAACCAGTACATGTGGGGGAGCCCCTCAACTTACTGTGTGATGCACTGTGTACAAACTGGCAGGCACCTAATAAGGAAGCAAACAGCACGTGCATATACCAGCTAGCAACCAATGCACACAAAGGCGTGTGTTTCTTTCCAGCAGAAGGGTCAGTAACATTTAGGCGGCAGCAGCAATCCATTAAGAAGAGGTGGCTGCAGTCAAACATTAAACAGCTGTTATCAGACAACTTTGAAGGTAGCGTATATTTGGACCTCAGTTCTAGCTGCATTTACTGTTAAGGTGAAACTGAAAGAATTTTAACAATTAAGATAATTTCATACCTGAGTCGCTTTGGCAGCTTTGTAAAACAATGGAAGAACTCTTTTAGGTATCTGGAGGACATGTTTTCTTACATTGCACAGAGGAAGCATGAGCTCATTAGGAGGTGCTATACTGCATGCCATTTCATTTTCAGATAATGTTTTCTTTGGTTAAACCAAGCCAATAAGCCCTCCAGTCCCATTTTCAAAAGGGAGTACGGCACGAAGAAAAGAGCCAGGGTCCAAGAATCAGCCCTGGTTTGAAGCTCAGCCTCGCCACTTATTCTGTACAACCTTGGGAAAGGGACAGTCCCTCTCACAGCCTCAGTGTCCTTGGTTGTAAGTTGGGGACAATACTCTTGAGTCAATCTTGATTATGATGAGGATTATACATTTTATATCTACAATATCATGAATACAATGCTATACTATCTAATAGATAGACGTAACAATAATATATTCAGTGAGCACCCACAATGTGCCAGGCACCATGCTAACACTTAATGTATACAATGTCCAGCACAGAGTAGGTACTCAATTGGTAGCTAATAAGAATCATATCCTTATTCCAACTAAGTATTTCGTGTACTAGATAATATTATTATTCTAATATTTCATGCTCTATGTATCTCAAATTATTGGCAAGCTTATCTAAAATCTATCTCCTCTGATACAGAGCACAAGGAAATGGTGCTCCCCACCAAAATAAATACCAGCTAAGTAATTAGAAGGCACTTGAGTGATACTATCTATAGAATATACACATTTTCTTTCCCAGAGCTAAGTCAAGCGGACTCTTCTCATTATTCAGCACCACTGATAACTATAGGTACCAAATGGGTTTTATGACATAGAACAGAAGAAATAACTACCTGCTGTCATGTGTTAGGCACTGTGATAAGAGTGCCACATACATTATCTTTAATCATCATACCAGCTCTGCAAGGTGTAAGGGGTTTTTGTTTTTGTTTTGTTTTTTACAGCTGATAAAACGAAGTCATGAGAAGTTAAATGATCAGCAAAGACAAACAGACAGTAAAAGTGGAGCTGGGAATGGAACCCTGGTTTGTATGGTTCCAGAGCCCCCACTCTGTTTAAAAATGACCAGGCTGCACTGGACACCTGGGTGGCTCAGTCGGTTAAGATTCCCACTTAGGCTCAGATCATGATCTCACAGTTCATGAGTTCAAGCCTTGGGTCTGGCTCTGTGCTGACAGCTCAGAACCTGGAGGTTACTTCAGATTCTGTCTCTCTCTCTCAAAAATAAATGAACATTAAACAAACAAAAAAAATGACCAGGCTGATTCTAATTAACTTTGTTGTTAACATAACACAAGTCTCTTCTATTTGGACCCAGACAAATTACACAATTGCACTTTTGAGGAAAGTTAAATGGTAACTATATAGTAATTTTAAAATAACTATTTACAAACAGGTATTCTACTTTCTTGCAACAAATAATTCTGAGTCATTAAAATGACTCTATCTTCCAGTTGCAAATACCAGACTGAAAGGCTATGTGAGCTTCTAAATTCATCTAATATCTTATAACACACATAGCTTTTTCCGAAACTGCAGAGCACAATTCAGAGGGCCAACAGAAATCAGTGAAGTAAGTAAATTAAAACAATTTAATACAACTGTATTAATAGAAGGCAGCACATTGTAGCCAGTTTTAGGACTGAATTCCTATTACTCCACTACTTCTTGGCTATGTGACCTTAGGCAAGTCACTTAACCTTTCTGGACCTCAACTGTAAAACCCAACTTGGCATGCTTGTGAGTATTAGGGATAATGGGCATAACTCACGTCACACTGGCTAACAGAGAGCAGGCAGTTAAATTTTAAGTTCATCTAACATACAGGGGGCCAAATGACTTAATTAAGAGTTCCTGGTGAGAACAACTTTAACAAATAAGCAAAAGTGACTTATAGATACCACATCACTTGTTAAAACTTGTTAAACTGTGGATATTATAAAAGTACCTGAAGTTTCCAGAAATGTTTATATTATTTAATTTCTCGCCTAGCATTCTGGGTCACACTACAAGTTTGCTAGAAAAATCTCAAAAAGGGGAAAAAAACACAACCAAACACTAGGTTACAAAATAAGTCACCGCCCAATGTCAGGCCAAATCAATGTTACTGAGTTTCCTCATACAATCTTAATGGAGGTTTATATAGCAGAGAAGAAAGTAATGTATGTAGGGGTAGTAAACACTGATTTAAGCGTGGAAGCCAGAATTTCTCATTTCGTTCTTGATTGCTATATGAGTGTCTGACTGAAAACTTTAGGATAATCTCTCCCACACTTTTTCTTGAAAACTGATCATCCTCATGCAATGTAATATCCTGCAGCAAATAGACAGGGGAAGTGAAAGCACTGAGAGCTTTTCATTTCAAAGACCCGAAAGCATTTGCCAACCAGGAACATCCTACATTTCATTAGCCCTGTCCTCATGGTCACTTTGCAGTTTAAGAGAGCAAACAGGGCTAGCCACATGGTTATGCCAACAGCACAGAGGAGAGGAAGGAAAAACAAGGAGAAAAAGACCAGTAACATGACCAAAAGCGCTTATTAAAAAAAAAAAAAGCAGTGGGGGGAGGGAAGCATATACCCACAATTATATACGGGAAAGGGTGGGGAAGTCACCAGGCAATTGAGAATGCTGAGTAAACAGAGTTCCTAAACTGAAGAAAAAAAAATCCAACAAAACTTGAGGAGTGGAATGGAATTAAAGGAAGGGCATCACCGACTGGTGTACAAGGAGTGAAAGCTGGGGGTCACTCCCCTCCGTAAACTGGGAACCCGACCGCCCCCCCAAGGGGCAGTCTCATTTCTATACCTGCTCCACAAATTCCCTTTTGTCTTCTGCACTGAACGGTTAGGTTCTTTGAACGCAGCAACCTAACTGCTGTTTCTCTAAGCCATCCCAAGCCCTAGTGGCAGCGTCTATGCACACAGTAATTCAACACAAGCAGACAGCCCTTCCTGGGCGTCTCACAACTCCTAGGGTTGATTTCATACGTTTCATACCACAATGGAATCGTCTGCTTATCTGACTCCCAGAACAGACGGTACGCTCGCAGACTGGAGAAGCGCTCGGTAAACATGGGTTATGAACCAGTCTTTTGTGGGTTTGCCTATCTGCTCCTGCCTCCCGCCCCCGCCCATCCCATACGTTCCTTGAAGGTGAAGACCCTGCATTCATTACCCATATCCTCCTCCCCGGCCATCCCGCAAGCTCCCAGAGGAAAGAGGTGATATTTTTCTCATCTTTGTCTCCCCCCCCCCACCCCCAGGCCAGTCTATATTATAGAGCAGATGCATCTCAAACTTCCCGTAATTACAGCAGGAGCGGGGTGTGGGTACAATTAGGGAAGAAAACAGGAGCTACACAGGTGGGAGACAGCGGTTCGACAACCGGGTTCCCAGAGCTGACAGATGTGCAGGAGAGCGGAGATGGGCGACCAGGGGAGGGTTGTAGCCCGGTTCGGACGGGCCCTACCTTGGGGTAGGTATGCAAGGGGAAGGTCAACTGACAGGCCCGGTGACAAGACGCCGTATCACCCAAGATCGAGTCAAACGCTTCAGCCGAAGCGGTCCCCGAGCCTCCGGCCAGGGCCATGGTCAGCAGCAACAGCGGCGGGAGCCCCAGTTGGGCCCTGACCCAGAGGCTCCCCTTTGACGCCGCCATTTTGTTTCCCTCTGTCACAGCAGCTCAGCTTGTTGCTGTTTTCTTTTCAGGGTTTCCTCCGCCTTCCGGGGCCAGCCCCTTCCCCGCCCCTCTGGCCGCCGCTTCCGCCTCCGCCGTCTCTTCAGCTCCTCCCTGAGCACCCCCTCCCCTGCCGCGAAACTGCCGCCTTCCGCCCCACCTCCGGGTCTACGAACTTCTCTTAGGTTGGCGAGAAGAGATGGCTCCAACCATCGCGAGAATAAGAGCGAACCGGCATCCCCTGACCCCTTTCCTCCGCGGGGTACTCTGGGGCATGTAGTTCTCCGCTGGCTGGCAGTGCACGGCGGGTCGGGAAAGTTGGTCTCAAAGAACTACAACCGCCCTGGGCACGCCTCACCTGCTGCTTTGCAGTGCAGTCTGGGGAATGTGGTTTGCTGCCGCTCGGAGACGCTTCGCTGGGTGGCGGAGCCAGTTCAGAGAAACCACGGAAGCGTCGCTTTAATTCTGACCCCCACGGCCCCAGGCTTGGGTCCTCAGAGGGTGCGCTCTGGAGGGGTCCAGCTGCTGGCGGGGCTGCTTTTCCTGGTGGGTTTCACATCAGACCGTTGTTGGGTTCCTCTTGCTGGGCTCCTGAGTCCTGAGGGTAAAGGAGGATGGTGTTTGCCTTTGCCGGGGGATCCACAACGCGACAGTTGTGGTTAGGGTCCTCTGACCACCGAGCAGTTCCTGGAGATGGCTGCTTGTTATGAGGACCCTGCTGAGATCTGGAGGTGGTTGTTGGATGCTGGATACAAGGGGAATCTTTGGGATCGTGATTATGGTGGGATAGTTGTTAGCAGAGCTTCACGGAAGTCAGTGAACTCTAATCCTGCCTCAACCTCCCCTAAGTTGGAAGAGGCTTTGGAAGTCATCAGGTTCAACGCCTGGCCCAGTATCGGAATTCCTTGCACAGCGTCCACTTCTGAAAGCTAGGCACCCCCTAACTCAGGAATTAGACCTTATCGTTATATACAATTTAATTTCATAGCAAGATATTTCTTTACCAAGACGAAATTTTCTTTCCTGTAAATTCCACCCCAGTCCTCCTAATTCAGGAAGCTTCAGAGTATATAAAAGCCCATTGTGTTACTTTAGGAGCACACATCACAGCAGCTTTGATGACATTTTAGCATCTTCCCTCTTTCTTGAGCAGAACAGGCTGCAAGCACGTGAAAGTTGTTGGGCGTCTCCTAGCAATGGATAAATTCGTCATTCGAACGCCTAGAATCCAGAATAGCCCTCAGAAGAAAGATCCTGGTGCAAAGATTTACAAGCAGGCCACGATTGAGTCTCTTAAGGTGAGAGGGGATCTGGGGCCAGACAAAATGTGGGGAGGACTGTGATAGCAAGGTGGCACAGAGGAGTTCTGTGGACCTATGAATTCTTTCTTGCTGTGCTTTCTCCCCAAAGGGTTCCTGATCACTCCTCATTTAGTTCCTCTGCACCCTATACAGACTTCTAGTTATCAATTCCTGTATGCGTTTCTGTTACTCTTCTGATTACTTCAGCTTTATGGTGTGTTTTGCGGACTGGTAGGACAAGCCCCCTAAGTAATTTTTTTTTGCAAGATTTTCTTGTCTATTAGGAATGTTAAAGTACCAAATATGATTCTGTGTACTCTGTACAAACTCAGTAAGGCTGGGTGATGATACTATACTTTCCTGTCTTATTGGCCAGAACTGAATCACATGGTCTTAAAAGCTACAGCTGTGACTGGGAAACAGACTGTTTTAATAGACTGTCTGCAACCTTGACATGTCTGATTTCTGTTGACAAAGAAGAGGCAAGGGAATAGATACAGGATAGACAACAATGAATCAATGGACATAGGTACCCAATTAATGATCAGGTAAGAATTATTTCACTAAAAACAAACAGTTATGATTAGTTCCCTTTGCCTTCTTGAACTTCTACATTTCTGGCTTTTCTTTTTAGTTTCCTTAATGGGTTCCTCCTCTTCCACCAGACTCCAAATATTTGTGCTTCCTGGAGCTTTGTCCCATTTTATGTATTTGGCCAGGGTAACCTTGTCTTACGGCTTCCCATGCCGATGACTGGCAGATGTGTACCTCCAGCCTACATCTCTGAAGGGGAGGGTGGGATCTGCGGCTAGAGAAAATATGCGCAGGGCTCTGACGTTCTGAATACTTAACTTCCATGCTCAGTTGGACTCCTCTTCTAGATGTGCTACGGATTTACGAGACCCAGATTAGAAAGCAGTACAGTGGAGTATAAACAGAAGACTTGGTTCTAGGCCCTGTTGTGCCACTGGGTGGTCTTTAGCAAGTCATTTCTTACCTGGGATCTCAGTTTGTCCTCATCTGTAAAATGTAGGCATCGAACTATACCAGTATTTCTTCCAAGGAACATTGTTGTCATTTGGGGCAAGGTTAAATCTTCATTATTTGGAACTGTCCTGTGAATTATAGGACATTTAGCATCCCTGGCTTTCAGACACCGAATGCCAACGGCACCTCCCACTGTGATAAGCAAAAATGCCCTCATGTATTTCCAGGCAGTCCTTGGTTTAGATCTACTGAATTCTAGATGGTCTTTAAAAGTCTCTCCTGGTCTTGGATTTCTGTGCATAATCAGATTTTTCAACTGTCTGTGTTTTGTCAGAGTATATACATGGACACTTGTATACACATGTGATTCTCAGTGACATAGTAGTGGGCAGGATTATGGTATCCAACTGGAGAAAAAGAGGAGGGTAGTAATTGAGCTATTTATACACTCACATACAAACACCCAGATTCTAATATACCTCCACCCGCCCCTTTTTCCCTCTGTGTCCCCACTTGGGCCCCTGTTGAGAGTTCCTGTGTGTGGAGATGAGAATATGTCATGTGAAGACAGAATCAGAATAAATAATAGGTGTATGGAGAATAATGTTTCCCTTAAATGCAGTAGCTTCTCTCTAAAGCCTTTTCTTTATTGTTTTTGCTTTTGAATCTATATGCCCAGAAACTGGGACTAGAAACTTGGAAGCCATCCTTAACTCTTTCCTCTCTTGTATCTAATTTCCAATTCTGCCTCCTAAAAATTCTTTTTGTCTTTACAACTTTAAATTTAAAACTCTCATCTAGAGCAGTGCCACGGTCTGTTAACTTGTCTCCCTGCCTTGGGCATTCTTTGTCATTCTCCCCTTCACACTTAAGCCAGAGAAATAAGTCTTAAAAAAAGAAACTCTGTTAGGTGACTTCTCTGCCTCATCCTTCAGTTGTTTCTCATTACCTGTCAATGAAGACATTCCTTTATGTGGTGCCCAAGGCCCCCTGTGACCTGGCAGCTGCCTGCTTCATCCCCTGCTGTTCTCCTTGTTTACATTCTATCCAAGGTCAACCACTCAGTTCCCAAAGCTGGTGTGCTGTTTCTTACCTCTGTACATTTGCATATGCCGTCCTATGCATAGGAATGGCCATTGCCTGGAATGACCTTACTTTCTTGTCTTGGAGGCAATATAGTTTGGTAATGAAGAACACAGACCCTGGGGGCGCCTGGCTGGCTCAGTTTGTTAAGCAGATGAGCTTCTGGCTCTTGATTTCAGCTCAGTCATGATCTCTAGGTTTGTGGGATCGAGCCCCGCATCAGGCTCTGCACTGACGGCACGGAGCAAGAGTACAGATTCTGGAACCAAAGTGCCTAAGTTGAAATCCCAGCCATGCCACTTATTATATGTGTGACCTTGGGCAAGTTATTTAATCTCTCTGTGTCTTTATCTAGAAAATGGGATTAATGATAATATCTATTTTATAAGGTAGTTATGAAGTTTGAGTGAGTCAATATATGTAAAGTGCTTGGAACCGAGCCTGGCACATAATAAGTACTTGTGCAAGTGTTTGCTGTTATCATCAATTTATGACCTCCAATTTGTTCGCCGTTACCTAGTTCAAGAGTCTCCGCTACTATGAGGCCTTTCCTGACCACCCTTCTGTCTCCCAGACAGAAAGCCAATCTAATCACTCCCTTCTCTAAGCCATCCCTATCTTTTTTTTTCTTTTTTTTTTTTTAATGTTTTATTTATTTCTAAGAGAGAGAGAGAGAGCGTGAGTAGGGGAGGGTCAGAGAGGGAGGGAGTCACAGACTCTGAAACAGGCTCCAGGCTCTGAGCTGGCAGTCAGCACAGAGCCCGACGCGGGGCTCGAACCCACGAACCACGAGATCATGACCTAAGCGAAAGTCGGATGCTTAACCGACTAAGCCACCCAGGCGCCCCTAAGCCATCCCTATCTTAAACATGACCCTGTCACTGCACCCCTTTGTGGCATGTTGTGTCTTTTTTAATGCTGTACCCTACTACACTCTGATCTTCTTAAAAGACTATGTCTTACTGATTCTTTGTCCCCAGCACCTGGCACAGGGCTTGGTACATAGAAGATCACAGTGTGTTTTTCTGAATGACCAAATGAACTGAAACTCTAAAAGCCTTGGCATGGCATATGAGACCGTGTTCTGCCCCCGTGAGCCTTCTCATCTCATCACTTATAGCGCCCCCTTCCCAGGAATGCATTCCAGCCACACCCTGTTCTTTGCTGTTCTCTGTGTAAACTAGTCTCTTTCATGTCTCCAGGATTTGACTTGATGCTGGTCCCTTTTCCTAGCCAACTTTTTTCTGTTTTTATTTTTGTTTTTGTTTTTTTACGGAGACTATACTACTCGTTTATGAACCCACTCAACTGTGACTTGCCTTGTGAATCCTAGATTTTAAATTTCATGAGTACAGGGACCTTGGGTATTTTATGTACCTCCTATCACAGTGCTTGGCATATATAAAGTGGTTAAATAAGTGAATGCTGAAGTGCTTTCTGGGTCTTTTGGAGGGAATTGGGCCTTCCCTCTTCAATATTGTCTCAGCGCTTTGTTCCAGTATCTTCATGGCACATACCTGACTGTATTGTAATGATCAGATTACCTGTACTTTTCCCCAGTCTACTATGAATTCCTGAGGACTGAGACCACAGTGTCTTACTATGTTCTGATTCTGTTCCAAGACCTGACAGAATTCCTGCTATGTTGCACATAAAAATTTATTGAATGAACAATCATTCTTATTTGGGGATGCCCTTGCAGGGTCTGGATAGTAAACTCACAGATACTATTACAAAACAACTTTATGCCCAGCACTGTGCTAGATACTCCGGGGAACATAAAAGAAATTAATTTTTTTTCCCTAAATGTTTATTTTTAAGAGAGAAAGAGAGGGAGACACAGGATCTGAAGCAGACCCTGGGCTCCAGGCTCCGAGCTGTCAGCACAGAACCTGGTGTGGGACTTGAACTCTCAAACTGAGATCATGACCTGAGCCAAAGTTGGATGCTTAACCAACTGAGCCACCCAGGTGCCCCCATAAAAGAAATTCAAGATGAGCCCTCGTGGGACTTCCTATTGGAGGATCATATCATAAGAAATTAATAATAAATGATAGAAAATCGTATGTGATCCATTACAAAACTGTTGTTTTGACAGTAAGGGTAAAGAGTTAAGAGGAGAGAGCTCAGTGTCTGTTTTAATGGTTGGAGCACCTTAAAGAATTGAAAAGGTTTGGCGAGGTAGCAGGAAGTAGTGACATATAACCACTCAGCAATAAGTAGTACTTGCTGCTCTCTTTCCTTTGTGCATGCACACATGCTTACTTTATGTATACACAATGACAAATTAAAAACAAGTTGAGTTAAATTTGCATTTTACAGAGATCTACTCTGCCAAGTAACTTATTCCCACACACCAGCGTCATATTTAAATGCCAAGAATCTGTTGAATGTCCAAACCTCAGTTTTTTTCATCAGTGACATCAGAAATAACTTATTTCTAACCTGCAGGGTTGCTTTGAGAGCTAAATAGATAAATACATATTGAAAGGGCTAAGCATTGTGTGTGGCATATAGTAAAACTGATCAATAATGTTTTCTTGTGTGGAAAAGGAGAGGCTTGTGTGGTAACACTGGAGCTGACAGGCATGATTACTGCTAACATTATTGAGCCCATTTCTCTGGGCCAGGAATTGTGCTAAGTGCTTTACATATGTTAACTTTTTAAACTCTGGTAACAGCTCTGTGAAATGGATGCTTTTATCATTTATATTTTACAGATGAATCTAAGCCACTGAGAGATCAAGTAGCTTGCCCAAGGTCATGCTGCTCTAAGTGGCAGAGCTGGGATTTGAACTAGACAATCTGGTTGCCCTCTCTGCCCCCTAAAAGGGTGAACTGGAAAGTGGAGGTTTCTGAATATCAAGCAGAAGACGTATAAAAATCTTGGATATTAGGATCATTGTACTTCTGTTATCAGTATATCACAAGTATTTCTGCCCTAGCTTTATCTCATTCAGTAAAAGTGATTCCCAGTAAGCTTGTGTAATACACATTTGAATGGTAAAGGTTAATTTGGTTAATCTCTTCTTACTTCCTTAAGGGAAAGTGATTTCTTCTGTTGGTTGCAATAGGAGATTTTTTTAAGTATTATTAAAAGATTCAAGAATATGCTGGGGCACCTGGGTGGCTCAGTTGGTTGAGCATCCGACTTCAGCTCAGGTCATGATCTCGCAGTTCGTGGTTCGAGCCCCACGTTAGGCTCTGTGCTGACAGCTCAGAGCCTGGAGCCTGCTTTGGATTCTTTGTTTCCTTCTCTCTCTGCCCCACCCCTTCTCACGCTCTGGCCCTCTCTGTCTCTTAAAAAAATAAAACTTAAAAAAAAAAAAAGATTCAAGAATATGCTAATTCTTTTAGGTTCAGCATTTTAGAATATTCTGTAAACCATTCCTCCTTCTGTAGGATTGAGCAGCCAGTAGATTGTCTCCTGCCCCTCTTGTGGGATGGTTTCCATGTTATTGCTTACAAGTGACTCATTTTCCCTAATTGGTTTTGTCAAACCTGATGTTTCAGCCATCCACAACGTAAGACTAGATGGTATAGGAGAGAGCACATCTTTCTGATGATAGCCTTTCCACTGCTCATCGTAGCTTCCCCTTTGATACTTTATGCCCACTTCCCTTGTTCCTCTGAATAATTCAGATAATAACTTGAAATATCTGTTTTGAGACCCACGTTTGGAGAGAAATAAGGAAATATTCTTGGATATGTATGGAATGCTGTTCTGGAATTCACTGCAGATTTTTCTATTTCTGACCTAAAATTTCAGATCTGAAAACTATACTGGATTTAGTCCTTGAGGGTAGAGATGACTTTGTTCAATTATACCTAGTGTGCCAAGGAATAGAGAGACAAATAAATTGTTCCAACCCTCAAATTGCTCACAGTCAGTGGGGAAGACAGCCTTATAAATCAGTATGTGCATAAAATGCAGAGACCGTGGTAGAAGTGTGTCCAGATTACAGAGGACTTAAAAGGCAGTGGTGGTCAAATTTGGTAGGAGGGAGTCAAGAAAGGCCTCAGAAGATAGGATGCTCGAAAGGAGTCTTAAAATCTAAGTAGGTGTTTATCATATGGTTGAGGCAAAAAAAAGAGCATCCCAGGCAGAGGGTGTGAAATGCTGCAATTCATTTAGGCAACTTCAGACAATTTGCTAGAGCTGGAGCAAATGATGAAGCTGCCAAGGATGTCAGGAGCCAAGTCATGTAAGGCCTTTTGTGCCGTGCTAGGGTTTGGGCTTCTGTAGTTTCATCTACTAGAATGATCTGATGTGGAATCCCTAACCTCATTCTAACCATGTAGAAATGCTGGATAAAAAGTCTGTATACAGAGCGGAGCTTGAAAGCAAGAAAGAAATCCTCAGATGCCAGGAAGAGAGAGGGAGTTCAAACCCTGAGCTTTAAGTGGGAGCTGAAGCTGAACAGTTTTATGAAGCCAGATATGATGTTTGGGGTGTGAAGTTTTAGGGCCAATGTGGGGACTACAGATAAGGCCTCGGGCTAATAATTCCCACTTCAAGCTTGGAGCCAAAACAGATCTACCATGTTTGTGAAAAATGAACTAGAAAAATTCCATCCTCTAGTCCAAGGCAATAGCATGAAGACAGTGATCTTCTCAGGGGTTTTGGATGGAAAAAGAATTGACTATTAATAAGTTAGAACCCCATACTTATTACTATGCATGATTTTAAATTTACACTCTTAGCAAAGCAGAAAAAAATGAACGTAAAAACTGGTATAGATCCAGGGAAATCCAAAGGCTTTGGCCATGGCAAATGTGAGATTTCTATGTTAAAACACCTCATACCCTAGGACACCAGATCCCCATGGAAAAAGTCTTCCATTAAAGATGAACTCATGGTCAAAACTACCCAGAGGGAGAATGAGCAGACAGAGATAAATAATAGCATCTCTACTCCAAGAAGTGGCAATAAGAGCACAACCTGAAAGAGATCTTAAATATGAGAATTTTATAAAGAAAAGACTAGCTACTATAAGAAAAAACCCAAAATACCGTGAAAAGAAATTGGGCAGATTTTGAGGAAAATATTAAGTTGTACAACCAAAAAATTATTTGTTGATGGAGAAAAACATGGAAAGGTTAAAAGTAGACAAGCTATAGCTACAGAGAGAAATAGTGGATTGGAAGCTTGATGCAAGGAAATCACTTAGAATTCATCCCAGAGAAATAGAGAAAAATATGAAAGAATACGAGTTACACAAAAGGATAGACAAGTCATTTATATTTCTAATAGGGATTTCTGAAGGCAAAGCTTGTGAGGAGGATACTGATACAGATTTCATAGAGCATATGTCTTAAAAATTGTAAGAGTGAACACTGTGATAGAAATAGAATGTATAATTTGCAAACTGTAAAGAAAAACAAGATCAAAGAAAACTCAAGCTGTTACAATCAAAGATAAGAAAGGAAAAGTAAAAGAAGCAAAGTGGAAGTATATCCAGTTATATCAGTAATCATAATAAATGCAAGTGGCTTAACCATGCCTGTTAAAAGATAGAGATTCTCAGCTTGGATGGAGAATGGGGCAAAATAAAGCAATCATAGGCTATTTAAAGCGTAATGACCCAGTAAAGTTAAAAGTCAAGGGGTGGAAGACAGTATTGAATATGTCATAGGCAGGAGCTCATCCACGCAGTGTTTATAACAGGAAAAATGTTGGGCGGGGCGACCCTAAATATCCATTAGGGGAATAGATTTTCAAATTCTAAGACATTTGTGATTAAAAATGATGGAATACTATCCATTATTATTAAATGGATTTATGTATATCAGTATGAATGAATCGAGAAAATATATTGAGTGAAAAAAGCCTTTTGCAGAATGATATGGTATTTATATTTTACACCTTCTTCTTATTGAAAATACCCCTTACCTGGCTTCATTTATTTATTTTGCATACCATTTACCACTGACAGTACTGTTTTGTATTGCAGCAGATCATAACAACTTGTCTCACCTCTGGCTAAAGCACCTAAAGGCTAAGAACAAAGCAAAGTGTTCCTAAATGAGATTCTAGACTATGCAGAAATTGTGAAGGCAGTACATGAAGGCCAGTTTTGGAATCCTGAACCCATCACCTACTCTAAGTCATAGAGAAAGTTGAAATTAAAAGAAGAGAGGAGACACATTTCCTTTGGATATAGTGGGAGGACTATGATATATTCACTTAAAGAACTTGACCTCCATACCTGGATCCGGTGGACACAGAGACCAGATCTGTGCCTGGGAAAGTCTAAAAACAGAGTGGCTGCATGGGAAGGCTGTTCACCCTTAGAATTCTTCAGGACAAAGATGTAGATACAGAGAGAAAATGCTGGCTGGCCTGGAGTTGAATTAAAGGGATTATGTTCACAAGGATCCTTGGAAGGTCAATGGGACCCCCACAGAGTCTGTGTAAAGTGGTTTGCCAAAAACTGGGAGCTTGGAGGGACTTGGAAGCAGCTGGCTGGGAGAGGCATTGCCAACACTACAGGGATGGCAAGTGAGGTCTCAATGGGGGCTCTCCGGGGAACCACAGAGCCCCTCAAAAGAAAAAAGAGTCTGCTTTCTGAACCTGCCAAGTCTAGAGCACACACTAAAACCTGACTAGTGCAGGATCACAGAAGAGAAGGCTTTTCCTGTCCCTTACCTCTCCTCCTTTTCCTAGCTTCAAACTCGAAAGGGTCAGAGGCCAAAGCAAATAAGCAGATGGGGGAAGAGAAAGCAAAGATGGGGAAGAGGAGTCAGACCTTTCCCACCATGGGCTGCTAGGTTGGAAGCAGACCCCAGCCAGGGAAGGGAATTGAGATTTTGTTGTTTGTTGTTGCTTTTTATTGAACTATAACCTGCACATAGGAAAGTGAGCAAGTCATGAATGCACATCCTGACAGATTTTCACGAAGGGAACACACCTGTGTCACCAGTGTCCAGATCAAGAAACAGAACATTACCAGAATTCCAGAAGTCCTCTATGTCCCCTTCCTTTCCCTAACTGGGCCTGCCTCCCCAGGGTAATAACCATCCAAGACAGTATTTTTTTGTAATTATAAAAACAACTTTATTATTTGTCTTCAGTTTAATTTTTTAAATTCTTAGTTGAAATAACTTTAGAGCTACGGAAAAGTTGCAACAGAGTACGAGGAACCTCCCAATCCCCTTCACCCAGATTCCTTAACTGGTTGGAATCCAAGTGGAAGGATGCATGTCAACTTGAAGGTGGTGATTTCTCTTAGAAACAGGAGGAATGAGTTGAGCGAAGGGTATAAGGTGACAAACTTTGGAACATTTTGTTATTTCATGGGCAATGGCAAAATGTTAACTTTTTTTCAATTATTAATAGTTACTCTGTACCTTTCTATGTGTCTTGGAGTTTTTAAAACTTTCCAACAATAGAGTTTGACTTTTATCATCTAGGAAGTGGGGAGCTGTTGAAGTATGCTTTTTATTGTTGAAATAACTAATGCCTTTATGGCTTCTTCGCTCTCTGTCCTTGCCTGTGAACTAAGACACTTAAGTGAGCTATAGGGTTGATTCACCTTAGTATCGTTTTTCTTTTCTTCTCCTCCTTACTGCTTCTCTCTGCTAAGTGCCCGGTGGTGTCTGACATGGTTAGATTAAAAGTTGCACTTTTCCTAATAGATGTAACTCTCTTCCTGATTTGTAGTAAGCGGGACCTGCTTTTAAGCAATTACCCCTCATTTGGGGCCATCACATACTGTGCTTTGGTTCAGGTCATAATCAATAATTCATATGTCAATAGGAGCCCCATTAACTCAGGTGAAGGCAGATGTTTTTCTAATGAAAATATTCCATTTTCCAAATGACTTTTCTTTTTCCCAGAGAGTTGTGGTTATCGAAGACATAAAAAGATGGAAAACTATGTTGGAGCTTCCTGATCAGACCAGAGAGAATCTAGTAGAAGCTTTACGAGAATTAAAGAAGAAAATACCCTCCAGGGAAGTGTTAAAATCAACAAGGATAGGTATGTTCCTTTTGAATTTTATGAAGAGTGCTTATATTTTGTCTCTTTCCTTCTTCCTTTCCTCCCTCCCTCAATCATTAAGTTATCTATCATATCAGCCCTTCTCAAACTATCTGTAATGAAGGGCCATTGTTTAAAAAATTCTCCATTGGTTACAGACCAATACTTTTCTAACATATAATAAAAATTGCCAGAAAAATAAAATTAAAATAAACAAAATACAAGCCCCACTTCTTTTTTTTTTTCTTTTTAATTATTAGATTCAACAGATACAGAATTGCTCTGTCAAATTGCTATTAAAGTTTCTTAATGCTTACTTCAGTTTCTGTAATTACCTCATGGGCTGATAACCAGCAGTGATCCAGGAAGACACTTTAGTATGTTTGATACACGGTGCGTAGAAATGAATGAGACCTCCGGACACTTGAGGTTTGGTGGCAGAAACATGCATGTAGACAGTTAGGAGCAGGAAATATTATAGGTTATAAATAAAAACATATAAAGAGTATCCTTGATATCATTGTGACCTGTACAAGGTACACGCTGGCACAAAGAACAGAGCAGTCACTTACATCTGGGGAGTTCAGAAAAGGCTTCATAGAAGAGGTGACATTTCAGCTAAATCTTGACAGTTAAATCTTAGCTCTTCTGTCTTGAGCAGAAATAACTTGCAGAGTATGGTTTGTAAAAACAATGATGGCGACATTTGCTGCTACATCATTTATTACAGCATTGAGATATTTAAAAGGTAAGTCAGGGACTACGTGGAATTGCCATTTTAGTACAGAACACAACTGTGAATAATATGTAAGGGAGGGCCAACATGTGTTCCTCAAGCTGCTCCCAGCTCCCTCGGGAGTCCAGGGGAGTCATTCACAGCTGCTGTTCTTGCCCTCGCCGGTGCAGCCATTGCCTTCTCGGCCTCCCCTTGACCTCTTGTTCATGAGAAGCAAGAGAGAGAGCAGCTTCAGGCTGGCGCTAACAGCTGGCAAGAGCTGTGTGAAACCCCCCAGAGGGCCCCCCAAGAGTCTTGAGAGTTGCACCCCTGTAATATAAACCAGAATCTGAGAAAATTAGATGCTTAAAGAACATAAAACCCTATCATTACAGCCAAGGAGATTCTCCCATCTGCCGCTGGATTTTCTCTTTATAGGTTGTGGTCACTAGAGGGCAATAAGACCATTCATATGAGCCGATAAGGTATTTCCACCAGTAGAGGGTACTGGTGATTAATATTTTATGACATGTATATGTGTACATATGTGTATGTGTATGTTCATGTTTAGGCACACATCACAAATGCCACTTCTGATCAGATCTTAAATATCAACAGAATAGGCTGGAATTGTCCTACAAACACAGAACAGATGATCATTTAAAAAAAATATATTTCTGTTTATGGGGTGCCTGGCTGGATCAGTCAGTAGAGCATGTGACTCTCGATCATAGGGTTGTGAGTTCAAACCCTACTTTGGGCGTAGAGATTACTTTAAAAAAAGTATTCCTATTTGTCCTTTGAGTACAATTGTGAGTACGCTTTTTAAGAATGGGTGTGTCTGATGTTTATAGATTTCAATTCAAGGACCTTAATGAAACCATAACAAGGAGGCTTAGGAGGAGCTGGAAACTATCCAACTCTCGATTCCTGACCTTACCCTAAGCCCTCCCTAAACCTGAGGGTGTATGGAATGTAGGGGTTTCTTGGTTTCTTTATAGTTACTTCAGTTGCTAGGCTGAAGATTCATTTGGATCATTGCCTGAAAATGTTTCCATTTTTCCACCTTTAGCCTCCTGCCTGTCCCTATCCTGTGGGCTAAAAGGGACAAATATTTACTGACTACTTTGTGCTAGGAACTGTGCTGGCATAATAATGAAGGGGACAGATATTGTCCTCTCCTTTTTGGATCCTGCAGCCTAATGGAAGGACAGACAATTTAATAAGACTGTATCATACAGTCTGATGAGTGCTCTGATGATGGGTAGAAGCTAGCCGAAGGAGTATATGCATTGGGAATAGAGAAGAAGGTGTTGAAGAATGTGTTAGACCGTGGGTAACATCGTGTGAGCTGTACGGAGGACTGGAGTGGGGAGAGAACACGATGCATTCTAGAAACTAAAACTTTGGTGTGTGTGAAATGTAATAAGGTGGAAAGAGTGTGGCAAGAAGTGAAACTGGAGAGGCAGTCTGGACCAGATGGAAGGAAGAGGCTCTTTGCAAGCCTGTTTGGCCTTAGCATGTGTATTAGTTATCTATTCCTGTGTAAAAATCACCCCCAAATTTAGCAGCTTGAGCATTTGTTATCTCACACCGTTTTCCTGAGGGTCAGGAATCTGGAAACTGCTTATTTGAGTGGTTCTGGCTCACACTCTCTGAAGAGGTTGCAGTCAAGCTATTGGCAGTCATCTGAAAGCTTCACCAGGGCTTGAGGATCTCACGATGGCTTATTCACAGGACTGCTGGTAGGAGGCCTCAGTTCCTCACCACATGGGCCTCTTCTTATGGCTGCTGTGACACGGCAGCTGACTTACCCAGACCAAGTGACTCAAGAGAGGACAACCAAGATGGATGCCACAGTGTCTTTCATAACCTAATCTTTGAAGTGACGTACTCTCACTTTTGTCATATCACACAGACCAACCCAGGTAAAATTTGGGAGGTAATGGCATACCGGTTATGAACACTAAGAAGTAAGGATCTTTGGAGGCTATTAGTAGACTGGCCACTAATAATATGTATTATTTTTTTAATGTTTGTTTATTTTTGAGAGAGAGAAAGTGCAAGCAGGGGAGGGACGGAGAGAAAAGGGGACAGAGGATCTAAAGCGGGCTCTGTGCTGACAGCAGAGAGCTCGATGCAAGGTTCAAACTCACAAACCATGAGATGAGTTGAGCTGAAGTCGGGTGCTCAACCAACTGAGACACCTAGGTGCCCCAAAAATGCCTCTCTTTCATTCTGTCTATTCCTTCATTTTGGGATTCTACAATTAGAATTATGTTTAGACCTTTTATTTTATATACCCCTTAGCTTGTCTGTCATAATCCTATCTCCTTATCCCATAGAATTCCAGGAAATTTCTTCAGATATGTATCTTCCAAGTCATTAATCCTCTCTTCAGCTCACTCTAATCTGCTATTTAACCCCGTCATTGATTTTTTTGTTTCAAAAACTGTTTTACATGTTTATAAATTTCCCCCCCTCATCTGTCTCTTTTATTTTATTTTATTTTTTCTTTTAAATATTATTTGTACATTCTTGTGATTGTGCTTTTGGTTTCTTTAAATGTTAATGTATGGTTCTTCTGTATTCTTCATCTGACTACTCTAATATTTGTAGTCCTTGGGGGTTTAAATCTTTGTTTCTTCTGACTCTTACGGTGCTTGCCTTTCTATGTGCTTGTTGACTTTTAATTGTGAGCTCATTCTTTTAATCCATGGGAAATCTGTGGGGTTAAGTTGGAGCTTACCCCCAAGGGGATTAACTTCTTTTTTCTTTCTGACAGTAGTCAAGGACTACTTCTTACCTGGAATACATTAGCACACCTTGCAGAGATCCCAGTTCAGTATCAGAGTCCAGTGGTTAGCTCTCCCACTTCATCACTGGCCCAAAGCTAAATATTTCAGCAGCATTGCTGTTAACATCACCCCTTAGGATAACCCCACTTCTTTAGCCTCTGTCTTCTTTTTTTGAGGGAATGAAGTGACTTTTGTCCAGAATCTATCTAGTTTATTGCAGTGCAAGAGTAGCTTTAGTCCATTGTAAAGCCTGAGATCTTAAGGATAATAAGTGGTTATATTGAAAGGTTTTGAATGGAGGATTGACATATTCAGATTTGCATTTTAGGGAAATCTGTCTACCATCTGGGAAGAGTTTTGGAGAGAAGCAAACCTAGAGACAGGAAGCCCAGTTAAGATGCAGTTGAAATGTCTGGGTGAGAAATGAGAGTGGCCTGCATCAGATAGTCATCATGGGGATGGAGAAGTGTGATTGGAATCAAGAGATTAAAATTCACAGGATGTAGACATTGATTGGATGTTGGGAATGAAGATAAAGGAATGAAGGTTGTGTCCCAGACTCCTCATGTGGGCAAATTGGTGGATGGCAGTACCACTTATTATCATAGAGATGGGGGGAATAGGATAATAAGTTACATTTTAGGCTTACTATATTTGATATACTGTGGGTCATCCAAGAGGAAATGTCCACCAAGATGTTGGATGTACAAGGCCGAAACTAAGGAGAGACTATAAATACATACTTGAGAGTCATCATTAACATATAGCTAGAAACTGAGGCAATAGAAATAAATTAGCTTGCCCAGGGAGAGTATATAAGAAAAGCTAAGAGCCAATTCTAAAATCCTGAGGCACACCAATATTTAAGAGACTTGTAGAAGGAAACTGATAAGGTGTGACCAGAGAAACAGAAGGGAAACCGGAGGGGATGCTGTCATGCAGTAGGAAGGAGTGGGGATTTGCTGGGAAGGTGGTGTTAGTATGTCCAGTGTTGTCAAAGGGCCAAATATGCTAAATCTAAATAGTGCATGTTAGATTTTGCAAAGTAATATCGTTAACGGTTTTGGTGAAGACAGCTTCAAAGGCAAGGTTAGAAGCAGAAGCTTGAAGAGTAAGGAAGAGGTAAGGAAATGAAACTGTGACTCTTAAGAAATTTTATATTGAAAGAAAAGAAAGAGGCAGCAGTGTCAGAAAGAATGTGGGATGGAAGAAAGTTCTGATTTTTGGAACAGGAGAGAAGCCAGCCTGGAGAGTGCCAGGTTCATAGAGGGGGCCTCGTCTGGGCGAATGGACTGGGCTTAGCAGGGCATGACCATGGAAGTGACAGGGAATGAGGATGCCAACATGCCTTTCGCTTTGTTGCCCTCTCCTCCAACTCGTTCTGTCTGCCCTCAGACATACTCATATCTTTCCTTTTAATCGTCTGCTGCCTCTTTCAGGCACCTGTTTCTCTTTTATAGCCAAATTCCTTTAAAAATGATTGATATTCACAACTCCCATTTCTGCCTCTCCCACTCCTTCATTAAACTCTTTCCATCCTGGCTTCTACACCACTGTTCTTCCCTCATAGGACACAAGTGATTTCTTTCTACCCGGATCCAATACTGTTGTCTCCTTTCTCATCTTCCCAGAACTGTGAACTTGATTACAGTTGTCCACTTCTCCAGCTTAACTGAGGCCTTGATTCAGGTGATTCTTGGGTTTGTATCTCCTAGCCTGATTTCATTTTTGAATCTTAGACTTTTAGAAATGTTCCAATTTATATTCCTGCTATTTTCTTAAAATCTTACTAATTTAATAGGTAAAAATAGCATTTTGTTTTCCATTTGCTGCATAGAATTTGTTTTCTGTGGTTATAGGCACTTTGTCGTGTGTGTGTGTGTGTGTGTGTGTATGTATTATATTCTTTGTCCATTTACTGTTGAGATCTTTTAATTTTTGTTATCTATTTCTGAATTCTATAAATGTCAATGTCGTAACACTTTTAAATCCATTTAGCTACTTGAATTTATAAATGCGGAAACCGAGACCCAGGGAGATGAAGTGACTTATCCAGGGTCACTTAGCGAGGTTAGCACCAGAAATGTAATGAGAACCCAGGTCTCTTGGGGCAGCATTCTTCCCTGGTTAGCAGACAGACTGTCATTGTGCCCTGGACCCCAGCCATATGTGCCTTTATTTTATTGGAGCATTTCTATGGGTTCTACCATCTGCTCAAACTCATCTCATTTAAATCAGAATTTAGTGCCAGTTGGGAGTTTTCTCTTTGTATTCTCATTTTAGCCAACATCCCTAGGATTTTGCTCTGGCATAAACTCTTTAGGTAGAAATGTCCAACAGGCAATCAGAAATGTGGGATTGAAGTGCAGATGAGAGACTAAAAATACATATTTGGAAGTCATCTTCCTGGAAGCATTTGCTTGAAGTCACCTAAGTGGACGAATTCTCTGAGTAAAAGAACAGATGAAAGGGGTAAAGGATTGAACCTGAGAGAATGTCTATGGTGGGGAAGCGGGAGGAAGAAGAGGAACCAGTGAAGAGGTAGAGGGAGTGTAATTAAAAAGGAGGAGGGAGAGAGCCAGGGCAGTACAATGATATGTAGGCCTAGGAGGAGAGTGTTTCAAGAGGCAGGAGAAATTAGTGGCCTCACTGTTCTCAAGTGGTCTGGGAAGTCGAAGGCTGGCTAGGCAAAAGCCTTTGGGCCTGTTACTTAATGAAGGGACTCTGACTGGATACCTTTATTATAGAGGAAATAAGTGGGCAAGGGGTACTGGGTAAATGCCCTGTAAGGCAGTGGAGTGAGCAAGCATGCTCCCCCTTTTTTATATTGTATATATGAATATTCTGGGGTAAGTTTTATGTCAGTCCTATTGATCTGATTTCAGAGATGTCTTATTTTCATTTATAATTGTTTAACAACAGCAAAAAACCCTGTACTTATAAAATGGTTCCCCATCTATGATCTCATTTGATCCATTTAACAAGTTGTGTGAGGAAAATGTTATGATTTTCTCCATTTTACAAAGGGAAACTGAGGCTTGGAGAGTTTGCAGGAACTTGCCCTAAGTTAGAAGACCAAATAATAAGTGACAAAGCTCTGATGTGCTTACATCATGTCGTGCCACCTCTTGAGACCTAAAGGCGTACCTTTGTCCATGGTAGACTCTTGCTTCTCCTTTGCTTGAGACCCAGATGAAACACACTCTTCTGTGTGAAGCTAAAAATATTTATTGAATGAATGAGTGAGTTAGTGAGTAGGTGAATGAATGGGTTTGTGCTTTAACTTATTCAAGGTTTATGGAATAAGTTAGTGGTAAGGACCTTCCGAATGACCTTTTCTTTTTTATTTGTCCCAAAAATTGTCACTGCTTCATCATTCATGAAGTACGTATAGATAGATTCCTGTGTTCATTTTCCATTGAATAGTGCCATGACAAACTGCCACAAAATTGGTGGGTTAAAACCTTGCGACACAGATGTATTTATTATCTTACTTTTTTAGAAGTCAGAAGTTTAGGACAAGTCTCACTGGGCTAAAATCAAGGTGTTGACAAGGCTGTATTCCTTCCTGGATACTCTAGGGGAGAATCTGTTTCCCTGCCTTTTCCACTTTCTAGAAGCACCTGCATTCCGTGGCTCATGGTTCCCTTCCTTCATCTGTAACGCTGGCATTGGTGGGTCAAATTCTTACACCTTATCTCTCCAACACAAGCCTACTGTCTCTTCTACTTTTAAAGACCCATATGATTATATTGGGCCCACTTAGATAATTCGGACTGATCTCCCCATCTCAGGATCCATAGCGTTAATCTCATCAAAGTCCCATTTTCCATGTGAGGTAACACATTCACAGGTTCTGAGGATCAGGGCATGGTATCTTTGGGAATCATTATTTATCTTACACACAGCCCTTAAATTATGCCATGCTATTTCAGGTTCTGTGTTCTCACTCACTGTACTTTTTGTGTGAGTCCTGTTTTCTTGAGGCATTGTCAAGACTTAAGGCAAGAATTACCTCTTTTCATGGTGTTCCCCTTTGCCAGCTGAATTGACTCCTCTGTCCTTTTGAGCCCCCCTTGGGTTCCCCTTCAATGCTGTCTTAGGACCCTGGGTCTGCCTGTAATACTTCTGTGTTTTGTTTAGGTGTCTTCCCCTAGGCTTAGGCCTACCTGGAGCTCCTTGAGTACAGGATTGTCTAACTGAACATTCTGTCTCAGTGTCTGGCACAAGGCCTGGTGTATATATACTTTGTATTCGGTAATGTTTGTCAAGGGAGCAAAAGACTGCTTCCTGCAGGGAATTCATCTTAACAATGTGCTGGGATGCAGAAACCCCCTGCCCTTAAACCTAGGGGACTTGACTTAGATCATAGAGCAGCCAGGGGCACTGCTTGCTTTAAAACATAAACTTCATGGAGCACATAATGACTTTGCAGATCATTAACTTCCTTGATGTAGCCACTGACCAACTTGTGACCTTGGGGTAAGGTCACAGAGCCTCATATTTTTTCATCTCAATCAGGAGGAGGTAAGGCTGTATGATCACAGAGACAAGAATATAAGATTAAAGCGTGAGCTCTGGAGCCACGTTGCCTACCTTTGAAACCTGGTCCTGTTTCTCACTTTCGGTGTCCCGCACGTCACTTAATTTCCAGTTCCTTAGGTTCTTTACCTGTAAAATGGCGAATCGTAACAGCACCTATCTCAGTGTTGTTCCAAGGCTTAAATGAGGTGAGGTGGGTAAAGCACAGTGTCTGTCATCACTGTTACCGTGAAGTTCCCTCTGTGATCTTAAATTTGTTATTTGTTATTTTGGTTTTTTTTCCTAGAAAAAGATTTCCTAGACCCCCTCTCTTCTCTTTTCCTGCCCCTGACCAACTGCCTTTCTTGCTGTCACTCTCTCAGTGACAAATCTTACATCTTCCTGGGCTCCCTTACAGTTCTGCCCTTCCCGGAAGGGCTTGGCCAGTGTTGGCAGTACCTCCTGGCCGGTCTGGGTGGGGCTCCTGTGGGGCACCTGTGCGGTGTACTTCCTCCTATCGGCTGGAAGCAGTGCCCCACTGGCCTGGCCTGAGAGTCAAAGTCTTTTGCCCTTTGGCCACCTCTTAAGATCTGTGCTCTTCTACTGCTAGGAATTTACCCAAGGGCTACAGAAATGCTGATGCATAGGAGCACATGTACCCCAATGTTCATAGCAGCACTCCACAATAGCTAAAACATGGAAAGAGCCTAAGTGCCCATCAACGGACGAATGGATCAAGAAGATGTGGTTTATCTATACCATGGAATACTACATGGCAATGAGAAACAATGAAATCTGGCCATGTGTAGCAACATGGATGGACCTTGAGGGTGTTATGCTGAGCGAAATAAGTCAGAGAAGGACAAATATCATATGTTTGCACGTATAGGAGGATTAGGAGGAGCTTAACTGAGGAACAAGGGGGAGAAGAAGGGGGAACATGGTGGGGGAAAGGGAGAGAGGCAAACCATGAGAGACTCTTGAATGCTGACAAAAACTGAGGACTGATGGATGTGGGGGGGGGGGGGGATGGGCATGGAGGAGGGCACTTGTGGGGATGAGCACTGGGTGTTATGTGGAAACTAATTTGACAATAAACTATTTGTAAAAAAAAAAAAAAAAAAGATCTGTGCTTTTCTGATTTGGAAATATCCAGAAGGTGAACGGCATTATATCAAACACTCCCTGTGTGCCAGTCCCTAATACAGAGAAGCACAGGGTAGGAGGGGTTAAGTGTGCAGGCTCTGGAGTCAGGCTGAGTGTGTTCACATCCTGGCTTACACACTTCCTGGTTGTGAGGCCTTGGGCAAGTTACTTTGCTGAGCCTCCTTTTGTCATTTGAAAAAGGAGATAGGATAGTATTTAATTAATTGTTTAGTTATAAAAATTAAATAACTAAATAATGAGGATAATTCATATACAACCTGGAGTAGGAAGAATTATTAACGATGAGTAAGAATTAGAAACTTTTCATTTCCTCAGTGCCTCTGGATTCCATTCTTTATAGTATAGTTCCATTATTTTGTTTGCAGTTGTGTGATTTTCCCAATCAACTGCATCCATATTCAAATGTTAGTACAAAAGCAAATTGAAAGCCAAATGTAAATGGTTTTTATTTAACTGTGTGATTCAGTTCAGCAAACACTTATTGATTGTTCTGTGCTAGGCACTATGTCAAGATCTGGGAATATAACTTGGAGTAAGGTACAGGGTCTTGTCCTTAAGATGTTTACGGTTTAGAGGAGAAGATCGGTATTTAAACATTGTAGACAGAGGGAACAGTGTGAGCTAAGGCACAGAAATGTAAGAAGGCCAAACAGCCTGACCCAAAACAAGGACATGCAAGTTACTCTCCTTGGCTAGAACTTAGCTCATGGAGGCAAAGGGGTAGGGGGGCTAGGAGGGAGGGTGCCAAGGAGAGAGGTAAGGCCAAAGAAACTCCAGGTCATCGAGAGCTTGAATGTTCTACTTAGGAATTAATTTGAAAGCAGTGGGGGAGAACCATTTAAGGACTTTTGGTAAGGGAGTAATGAGATCAAATTGTGTTTGTAAAAGGTTGTTTTGACTTCAGTAATGAGGTTGGGTTGGAGAAGGCCAAAGGGGGACAAAGATTGGTTATATTTTTGCAGTAGGCCTGTGGAGAGGAGATGCGGACCTGAATTAAAGTAGCAGTGAGGAAGAAAAGGAAAAGATAAAAATGTTAAGGAGCCCGAAATGATGGGTGAATGGTGGTGCTATTGTATGACAAGTACAGGAGGAGAGACTGAGGGGGATGATGAGTTCCATTCTCCATTTTAGAAATGCTGAGGCAGACACACTTGCAGGTGGAGGTGTCCAGTAGGGGACGGGATGTTTGGGTCTTGTGCTCAGTGAGAGCCTTTGAGCTAGAGATACGTCTTTGGAAGTCATCTGCTTGCAGATGGACCACAGGAGTGGGTAAGATTACTCAGGGAGAGCAGGTGAAGAAAGAAGAGAAGAGACCAAGGACAACACCCCGGCTTGGGTTCACAGATAGTGAAAGGTTGGGTAAGGCATGTGCAGCCAGCAGAGAGAGAGAAGGAACAGTACCAGGTGATGTCTCAAAAAGCAGTGGAAGAGAAGGTTTCCACAGACAGAAAACAACATCAGAGGCCACAGAGGGATCAAGTAACATCAGGATGGAAACGACCCATTGGATTTGACAAGCAGACAGACTCAGAGGGACTTCTACATCTTCATTTCATAAAGTTGGGTCAACAGTGTCTTTCTGGGAGAGAGAAAGGGATAAGAAGGAGGCCATATGAAGGGAAGGATCTGTGTTCCAGAGAAACCGGAATGCACCTCTATCACAGCACAGCCCATGCCGTTAGGGTTGCTTATAGGCTGAGCCAACCCACGAGACTGTTAGCTGAACTGCATAGATGCATGCAGTCCCACTTCTCAGAGGAGAAATTATTATTTATAATAATTTCATTATAAATTCTTTAGACTTTTCCTTGCATACAAACAAATCTATGTGCTTATATGTATACACAAATATAATTTTAAAAGTAAATATTGGCTCATGCTGTGCGTGCTGTTCTGAGAACATGAATAAAGTAATCATCTTTCCATGTTACTACATGTAGAGCTATTCCAGTCCCTATGGCTGCAGAGTATTCGTTGTTCAAGTGGACTATAATTTATTTAACAAATTGGACCCTTAATGATGAACTTCTGATTGTTTCTAGCTTTTCACTATCACAGACAGTAACTGTAAGGGTATTTTTGTACTCATCATCTTTGCACACTTTGGCTAAGTGAGTGAGTTTAGAGGGACTGCGTCTTACTCTTTGTACAAATCTTTCTATCTTACAATATTGTACATTTTCCCCCTTTCATTCGCACTTTCTCATGTGTTTTAGTAAAAATATGTTCTTCTTATAAGTGTCTCATTCCACCAACATTTACTGAACACCTACTCTGCGAACCCCCACCTCCTGACACTGTGTTCTCTGCTGGAGAGACAAAGATGAACTTGTCACAGCTCTTGCCCTCAAGCTCTCTTTGGTGGGCAAGAGAGATAGCTGATCAGATAATTACAACTTAGTATAACAATTATTGTGATGAACAGAAGCACAAGGTGTTAAGGAAACACAGAGGAGGAGAGACACCAACCAAGACTCAGGGTATTAAGGAAGACTTCCTGGAGTAGGGGGCTCCTAAACTGAGTCTTAAAGGCAGAACAGCAGTTAACCAGATAGAGGGAAGTGAGAGTATTGCAGGCTGACCGAATGTTCATTGGAAAGCAGGTGGGAGGAGACAGATTGTGAAGGGACTTGTGTGACAGGATACGAGTTTGGATACAGGACCGAAAGCTGTAAGTGGAGGAGTGAAATGGTCAGGTTTATGGTTTAGAAAAAATATCCTGAAAGTGGAAAACAGTTAAGTTTTGGGGCACCTGGGTGGCTCAGTTGGTCAAGAGTCCAACTCTTGATTTCAGCTCAGGTCATGATCTTGTAGTTCATGAGTTCAAGCCCTGCACTGGGCTCTGCTGAACCTGCCTGGGATTCTCTGTGCCCCTTCCCTGCGCTCTCTCTCTCTTTCTTAAAATTAAATAAATACACATAAAAAAAAGAAATTAGTTAAGTTTTAAGAAGGCCAGTGTGGGAGGGTGGGTGTACTGGCTGCAGTGTGGGAGATGCCATTAAGGGGTTTGACACTTAGGCAGAGAGGCCAGTCGGGGCTGTTGGAGTCAGAGGTGACATGTTGGAAGACAAGGTACCCCTCTTGTTAATCTGTTGCTAAATGGTTTATGGTTTTACTCATGTAAGCAGAATCTCTTCCTAATGTATTCAGACTGGCTATTGCAGATATAAGAAAGCTATTGATTTTTTAAAACATATCTAATATTTCTCTACTTTTGAAATTAAAAAAATTTTTTTTAATTATTTGTTTATTTTGAGAGAGAGAGTGTGAATGGGCGAGGGCCAGAGAGAGAATGCCAGGCAGGCTCCATGAAGTCAGTACCCAGAGCCTGACGTGGAGCTTGAACCCACGAAATCCTAAGATCATGACCTGAGTCAAAGTTGGATGCTCAACCAGCTGAGCCACCCAGGTGCCCCTCTACTTTTCAAGTTTTTAATTCCAAGTGTTTAGTTGATTTCTTTGCTTTTCTGTGTAATTACTTTTTTTCTGAGTACTTTTGCATATTGATATATTTTTGATCCTTTTCTTCTTTTTCCATTTTTATTATGCAGATCTCAAATGTACATAAACATAAAGAAGATCATAGAACACACCCCCATATGCCCTTCGCCCAGATTCAGTAACATTAACGTTTGGTCCTGGGGCATCTGGGTGGCTCAGTCAGCTAAGTGTCTAACTCTTTATTTTGGCTCAGGTCGTGATCTCACAGTTTTGTGAGTTTGAGCCCCGCCGTGTGCTTCTCCGTTGGCAGCATGGAGCCTGGTTGGGATTCTCACTCTCCTTCTCTCTCTGCCCCTCCCCCACTTCCACTGTCTCTGTCTCTCTAAAAATAAATAAATTTTTAAAAACTTAAAAAAAGATTTGGTCCCGCTTAGTTCATCTTTCCTTTTTTTTGTGTTTTTATGCTGTTGCTGAAGTATTTTTTAAAGCAGAATCCCAGACTTCTTCTTATTTCAGCTCTACATACTTCAGTAGCATCTCTGAAAATACAGGTATTTCCTGTATTTTTCAGATACAGATTTTTTCTTTTCTTTTCTTTTTTTAAAGTTTTCTAAAATTTATTTTGAGATTGAAAGAGAGAGAGCAAGCAGGGGAGGGGCAGAAAGAGAGAAAGAGAAAATTCCTAGTAGGCTCTGCACTGTCAGCACAGATCCCAGTATGGGGCTCAAACTCACAAACTGTAAGACCATGACCAAAATCAGAAGTTGGAAGCTTAACTGACTGAGCCACCCAAATGCCCCAGATACAGATATTTTCTTACATGACTACAGTGCCATAATCATTCTTAACAAACAGTAATTTCTTGATATAGTTTAATATCTAGTGTGTATTCATATTCCTTGTGTATCTCAAAATCTCTTTTAATGGTTGATTTGTTGCAGTTGGGATTGGAATCACACATCGCATTTGGTAGTTTGAACTCAAAAGACTCTTTTAGTAGCAGTCCATAACGTTACTCCTTTTAAAAAAACAACAACAGGGGCGCCTGGGTGGCTCAGTCAGTTAAGTGCCCGACTTCGGCTCAGGTCATGATCTCACAATTCGTGGGTTCGAGCCCCGCGTCGGGCTCTGCTGACAGCTAGCTCGGAGCCTGGAGCCTGTTTCAGATTCTGTGTCTCCCTCTCTCTCTGACCCTCTCCTGCTCACACTGTCTCTCTCTCTTTCTCAGAAATAAATAAAACATTAAAAACAACAACAACAACAACAAAAAACACCATCAACAAATGAATAAACAGGAGCACCTGGACTCTTTGGGGCATGTGACTCTTGATCGCAGGATCATGAATTCAAGCCCCACGTTGGGTGTGGAGATTATTTAAAAAATAAAATCTTTAAAATGAAATAAACAAAAAATAGAATCAGACCTGTAAACACAGAGTATAAACTGATGTCTACCAAGGGAAGAGGGGAGTAGAGGATGGGCAAAATGGGTGAAGGGAAGTGGGAGATACAGGCTTCCCATCATGGAATGAATATGTCACGGGAATGAAGGACATAGCAGAAGGAAAATAGTCAGTGGGATTGTCATAGTCTTATATGGTGAGCATAACATAATGTGTAAACTTGTTGAATCACTATGTTGTACCCCTGAAACTAATGTAACATTGTGTATCAACTACACCCAAATAAAAACTTAATTATAAGATAAAAATGCCATTGACTATTGAAGAAATCAGGTCTGTGGTCCTGTAGAATGTCCCACATTCAGTGTCTTTTTCCTCATACTATAATTTAATGAATTCTTCTGTCTCTCATAATTTCTATTAATCAGAGGTTAGCTTTGAGTAACTAGTTGGCTTCTGGTTCCTCTTTTCTTTGGGAGGAGGGTGTAAGACTATCCAGAGGTAGGTCTGTGAGGTGCCACTTAATCCCACTCTCAGAGGTGCTAGGATTGATTAGTGGTTCAGGAGTTGATAGCTCATCCCTCCATTATAAATTTCCCCATCAGCCTTTCATCGAATGAGTTCATCCACTGATGCTTGTCACCTGAATGAATTATTTCATCATGGGCTATGAAATTTTTAAAAATTCTGTCAATCTTTTCACACTTAATAGCTGAATAAAGAACATTCCCTCAATAACTAGGGCTATTTGGTTGTTCTGAAATATAATATGTACCAAAAAGACAAGATAAATGCTTAATTCATTTTCTTTTATTGCAATTTTTGAATTAAGGAGTTGGTGCTTTAATTGTTCCATTTTAAGTATCTATTGATCATGCTTCTATTTTATGATTTATTGCATTGGCTAATCCAGTGATTCTCCTGCCATGATTATCTGGTTATCTCAGCCTTTTTTTTTTTTTTTTAATGTTTGCCTGTCTTGCAGAACGTGTTACTTGCAATCCAAGGTTTGTTTGTTTTTTTTTTAATTTTTTAATTATTTATATATTTCTGAGATAGAGACAGCATGAGCAGGGAAGGGTCAGAGAGAGAGGGAGACACAGAATCTGAAACAGGCTCTAGGCTCTGAGCTAGCAGTCAGCACAGAGCCCGACGTGGGGCTCGAACCCACAAATCGCGAGATCATGACCTGAGCCGAAGTAGGATGCTTAACCGACTGAGCCACCCAGGTGCCCCATGGTTATCTCAGCCTTTGAGAAATGGGTCTTCATTTGCACAAGAGGCTTTACATCCATAGGTCTGCATGCCACGCATCAGTCCATCTCGTCCTGTATTTTTTAGAAGAAAACAGAACAACCTTGCCCTCGGTTTCTCCTCTCTTGTTCCAGGTCACACGGTGAATAAGATGCGTCAGCACTCAGATTCCGAAGTGGCTTGTCTTGCTAGAGAAGTTTACACTGAGTGGAGAACTTTCATTGAAAAGCATTTAGATAGACCTTCTATTGAAGTACGAAGTGACCCCAAAACCGAGACATTCAGGAAAAATGCCCAGAAGTTACTCTCAGAAGCTTTGGAATTAGAGGTAATGTCTCCTCGTTGGAATGTGATTGATTCTCTTAGTTAAATGAGCCTCACATTTTCATAGTGATCTTTCATAGTCTTAGTGCTTTTACTTTATTCTGCCTGGGCTTTCTGTAAGGATTCTGAATTTGTAAGCTTTCTGGGAGATAGTATTATAGAAAGACTAAAGACTTTGGAACTAGCAAGACCTGGATTAAAACCATGGCTCTATTACGTGCTCATTGTGTCACTTTAGGCAAATCCTTTAAAGTTTCTGAGACTTGATTTTTTTTAATCTGTAAAATGAGTATTATAATTCCTACCACCTATAATTATTGGAAAGATGAAATGAAACCCTTACACAAAGGAATAGTATATATAGTATTTGATAATTAGAAGTCACTTAATGAGTGTTGGTTCCTTCCTACTTAAAAGTCTTGCCCTTCCCACTGAAGCAAAAATTCCGGTATGGACTCTGCTATGGAGTATTTGTCTATTGAGAAGACACTACTCCCCCTTTTTAAAAATGTCAACACTCATACCTTTAGTTCCAAGGCATATAATCCGTTGGCAAGACATCATCTTTATCATTTTCATAGCTAACAGTTCAAATGTTAGTGGTTTTGAGGTACACATGGTAGAAGGATTTTTGCTCATCATCATCATAACCAAATCTTATGGATCAACTAATATTCTAGAAAAATCTGACATAACATCCATATTTTTTCCTGTTCTTAAGGTATCCCTATTAAAATATCCTTTAAGAATAATTTGAGGGGCATCTGGGGGGCTCTGTCAGTTGAGCATCCAGCTCTGAATTTAGGCTCAGGTCATGACCTCACAGTCATGGGATTGAGCCCCTCATTGGGCTCTGCCTGCTTGGGACTCTTTCTCTCTCTCTCTCTCTCTCTCTCTCTCTCAAAAATAAATAAGAATAATTTAATATTATTAACAAAAGAAACAATTTTGAAAGTCTGGTTTAAATGCTAGATCTGTATTCTCTGAAAAGATATTTTAACCTTTTCTGTCTCAATTATGCATCTACAAAAGAAAGATAAATGGACTTGTGGTATGTTACTTTTTAAAAATAGAGTTTTGGGTTTTTTAATACAAACTTATGATAGAACATGAGAAAATGCAGAAAGGAAAAATAAAATCACCATTGAACTACCACCAGACATAATCTTATTAACATTTTGATGCATTTCCTGTTCGGTAAATTATTATAGCTCTTTAAATAAATATTGGGCAAGTTAACGATTATACCATGTTTATTAAGAGCCAATCGTATGCTAAATGTTCCATGAGATTCTTTTATTGATTATTTAAATAACCGCCAAAAATTGACAATTATTTACATTTGTGTTTTACTTTTAACCTTGATCAATATCACTGTCATTTTGTATATCCTTTTCTGTATATCTTTATTTTTTCATGTCTATAATTTTTAATGTCTATTTGATAGTTTTGTGTAAGTTTGCTTAACTTCTCCTGAAGGAAGCTTTGACCATTAAACTCTTAAAGAAAGAAAAAAATATGAAGACTGTAAGTCTAATTTTCCAGAGTATCGATTAGCCAACAAGATTTGTTGTTTAATATTTTACATAAAGTTTATTCTTAAAATAAGCCAAAATTATTGCAGAAACATAGAGTGTGGGTATATAATATGTAGTTAATGTGGTGGTAAATACCAGTTCCCTGTGGTATCTTTTTAAGTAAATGATAATAACGAAGCTATGCTTGTAAGGATTAATGAGCAGTTTGCCTGCTATATTAAACTCCATAATAATTATCCTTTTAGTTTATCCATTAATTATCCTTTAAATGGCACATCAAGTGGTAAGCACTCAAGTGTTACAAAGCAAAGTTAAAAAAAGTGATACATTCGTTAGTGCTTTCCAATGTAATTGGAAAAAATATCAGATTAAGCATAGTTGAATGGTTTGGCTCCCAAAGAATAAATTTTTAAAATTAAAAATGTGCATCTTACCATCTTCCTTGGCCAAAAAAAAATCAATCTGTTTTCCTTGCATAATAAGCAGCATTTGATAGTATTTTTATCAGTTTGGTATGTCAGGAAATATAAATGTAAACACTTTTATATAAGGTTAACTCCTAGCACCTATCATCATCTGAAATATTTCCATATTAGGGTAAATCAATGAGCCATCTAATCCAGTATCTGGTCTTTGACAGTAACCAATGTTGAGTGCATTCAAATCAGACATCAGATCTCCATAAATGTACTCTATCAGGCAGTAGTAAACCATTGGGTAAGTTACTGGCCCAATGACTAACTAAAAAGGCTTTACAATTTGATCCTAGCATGTGTTCTTGCAAATCCACTCATTACATTTTTGTAGAAAAAAATGTCCTCATGTTATTTGTTTGGGTCATGTCCTTTAGCCGTGAAAGCCACAGATGAAGAATATACACACACAGCCAAAAGGCGCATCTCTTTATTACTCTACACAGGTCTTGCTTTCCAGATTTATGGATTGCTTCCTTGTTCTTGGAATAATGGGATAGATGAATAAAAACTCCACTTTTGCGACCCATGCTCCATTCCCCTTTACTTTCTCCCTTCCGGATCTTCTTTGTTCTTCCCTGTCTTTTAGATCTTTCCTCATATGAACGTCCCCTGTGGTGTCATTCTCTTACTTCCCCTTCCTCATTATCCACTCTCCTTCCTACCTCACGGCCTGTGATCATTTTCCTATTATGTCATTAAAAAAAATGAACCTGATTCTCAAAGTGAGCCTGTATCATTAAGAGTTATGAAACACTGGCCGGTTGGCCCGGTTGGTTGTCAGATGGTGCTAATGAGATCCAGGTCAGGGGTACGTCCCCATATGGGACTGTTAGTTTTCCCTTTGTTTAATGGCCTCAGACTGCACCTCTGGCTTTGACCAGCTCTCTCATAAATGTGTTCGAGTGGTCAAAAAGGAGTGTGGGTAGGTTTGTACAAATCCAGTCATGTTATTGGAAAACTCATACCAAGTTTGCTCCCAGTGGATAGTCAGGTCAACAGATGTTTAGTACTTCTGCTGCTGGTGCCGGACAGAATATAAACGTAAATGAGTTGCATTTCCTGGGCTAAGAAAGCTTACTCTCTCCTGGCTGAGAGCCTGAGAATGACTAAATATAAGGCAGGATGAAAATATGTCTGAAATAGTGGTATTGGCAAGTGGTATAGACACACAGAGGACAGAACAGTGAAGTCTGATGGGGGAATCTGGAAAGGTTTCATGGAAGAGATGACAGTTGAAGGGGATAGGATTTGCCCAACTAGAAAATACATATTAAAATAGAAACATTATATTTCATATCTCATCTTTTATGTATAGAATGTTATTGAAAGATCAGGAAAGGAGGGAGGAATACATAGGGGAAAAGGATATTCATTTACAAATGCTTACCGAGCACTTGCTTTGTGCCCATACCTATGCTAGGCATCAGGGGTTCAGAAATAATCCAATATGGTAACAGCCCTAGAGGGGCTCACCGTCTTCTGAGGGAGATAGACAAAGAGTCAACATCCAATGTGGGAAGCTCTGCACTTGAGGTAAACCCATGAAGAAGACCTTTTTACCTTGCTTTTAAAGAGCTTACAGATGTGGTGAATATCACTAGTTGATTATGGCACCATTTCCCACTGGGTCCAGACTCCTTGATGAAAGACAGCTCTAGATGGGCATGTTTTATATCTTCCCCAGCTACGGCCAGTTTGTCCAGGATTGGACAACTGAGTAACACAGTCAACTTACAGGTACAAATAGATAAGGAAGGCAAACCAGATTCTCCAGCTCTGAGAAGTGTGAGCTAGGAAGTGGCAAGAAAGCAGCAGTGGGAGTGTTGAAGCAGAAGGAGTGTTGGAAGAGTTATGAGGGAGCAAAGCTGTGGGCAGAGATATGTAGACAGGGGAGAGAATAAAGCAGCTAGAATTAGTAGTGAGTAAGGCAAATGGAGAAGAACAAAAACATGCAAGAAAGAGACCAGGCAGATCTTGAGACACACAAGAGAAAGGCTATGGTCTCTAATAAACCCCTAGGTTTCTGGTTCCCATTTCCATTCACATGATGTTTCTCTCAGCAAAACCTCTCTTTCTCAAGGCCTCAGTGAGACTCTGGTCCTTTTACCCCCAAAGGACTTACCTGAATCACCAAATTAGGGCCTGTTGGAAAGAACTCAACTTGGGTAGGTTTGAAATATCCAAAGGCAGTTATAAGATAGACACTCTTCACTTGGTGCAGTGAACTTGTACACATGGGTGTGTGATGAATTATTTTCCCTTGTGATTTACAGTTTAATATCACTGATGTTTTTCCTCATCGTGATTGGCCTTCATTTAACAAGGCATGCATGAGAATTGTTAGGTGTTTGCTTCCTACTGCTGTCACATCACTGGTATAGCATGGACTCCACTGACCCATGGTTATCCACACACATGCATCTCCTTTTTCAACTGGGAGTTCCTGGAGGGCAGAGGCCAGGTCTTTTCTGCTCAGTGTCTCTAATACCCAAATCAGGCCAGACTCAAGAGTAGTGACTCAGGAACTCTTTGCTGAATGAAGTATGGATGATATCTAGTTATGTGAATTTCAAGGTACTCTCCAAGTTCTTTTTTTATATATACTACAGTTTGATGGAATGGCCATGACCTATTTTTGCAAATGCACATATACCCTTCTCCCCCAACAACCACTTTCCTCAAAAAAAAGGGGAAATGAAGACTTCCTCGTGTCTGTTATGTTAAGAGAATCTCCGAACAGTGACTGACCATCCTCACACTGAGGCGAGCGGCCTCTCTGGCAAATGTTGCTGGACAAGCAGTGGACCAAACAGCCAGCCACCCTTCCCATCACCTAAAGTAGTCTGGTACCAGGGCTGCCTCAGCCGGGGGCTAGTTCAGTGCCCTTCCAGGAGGCCATGAAAAGCTCAAGGAGACTGGGTTCTGGAGAACCGTGTTGCCAAACCACTCACTGCAGTGCAAGTCTTGGGGATAGTCGGTCATCAGGATCACGAGCTTCCCTGAGCATCTTTCGTCTGCTACACGTAGACGGACGTCTGGGCCCAGACCGTCATTCTCCTTGTCCCTCTCTTTCTCTCAGACCCATTCTGCTCTCTGCTTGGTCCTTATTTCTCCCGAGTTTCCTTCCTCTATTTGTTTTGATCTGTTGGTCTCTCTCTTACGTGAGGACATTTTACCAAATGTCAGGTGTTCCTTCATTACTTTTGGTACATTTTTTCTTAAACGTTTCTTTTAAATAGAGCTGTAGTACATGCAGGAGAGTGCACAGAAGATATATGTATGGCTCAGTGAATTTCTCACAAAGCAAGTGCCCACGTCACCTGACCGGATAAGTCTCAGGTCAGACGTCATTCCCTCCTGAAGCCAGGCGCCGCCCTCCTGTTGGGACGCTTTGCTGTAGCTCTGCGCCCCGGCACCCATTCCTCTTCCCTTGGCTGATACTCCGTACAGTTACAGTCCTATTCTCTACTTGTCTCCTCCTGGGCTGTGCTCTCCATGGAGTGGAAGTCTGTCGGCCTTGTTCACTGCTTTTTCCTCAGCCCACGCACAGAGCCTAGCACATAGTAAGTGCTGAATAAGTAGTTGAATGAATGGCAGGATGGGGAGGGAAGGAAAAACAGGAAGTGAGAAAAAGAAAATTGTTTCCTGTTTTTAGGGAAAACAAACTCAGAAAATAGGTCATTATAACATGTCATGAAAATGTCTAAGGGAAACTTAGGACATTGTGGCCATCTAAGGAAGAACTTTCAGTCCTTTGAGCTAGGATTTGCTTTTTTGCTTTTCAGTTTTGAGCTAAGTTTTCACACGCAATGTTTTTTGGGAAAAGGGGACCTTGCTGAGGGAATATGTACCAGGGCTGCAGCACAGCGGTTTGTGAGAGCACTTGGCTTGCTCACGCTGGGCCGTGGTCAGGACTGGCGTGGCAAGGAGTGGGAGGTGGGCCTGGGAAGGAGGGTAGTGAGGGCGTCTCTGACCCAGCCCGGTCTGACCTGGATCTAGACTGCGGACAGAGACCCAGCCCTATCCTGCTTTTGATTAGGTCTGCGACTTCAGGCGGGCTTGGGCCTAAGCCGGACCACCCCAGGATTGCTGCAGGTCCCATCCGCTAGGCCCACGCTGCTTAGCTGGTCCCGCGGAGGTCCCTTCAGACTCAACTGGTCTCTCCAAATGTAAGGGAGCAGTTAGTTTGGTGAAAGGAGAGGAACGTGAACTTTGGAGTCAGGGGTGCCAGGTCAGAGTTCCGGCTCTGCCTCTTAGTTGTAAGACCTTGAACCTTTCTTTATCCTTGAACCTATTTCCTCATCTGTAAAATGAGGTAACAGGAGTTGTGAGCATTCAATGTGAAAAGTGATTTATAAACTGTTCTACACACATATCAGGACCCAGACCCAGTGTTTCTAAAATGTTGTAAGGGGTTAAAATGCACTTTAAAAAACAGACCAAGAAAAGTATAAACTGTTATACTGATTTATTATCCTTGGTCTTCGTTTCCTGGTTGGTAAAGTACAGGGCCCAGTACCCGTTGCTTTAGTTCAGGCCAGTTTCCTGTTATAATGGCAAATATTACCACCCGGCAGGGGTTGTGAATGAGGTCCCTGTCACAAAGCACATGGCCTTGTTCCTTAATTGCTAGGGTGGAATTAATTTGCTCTTCCTGTTTCTCTTGTGACAGGAAGTAGATGTCCTTGAATTTCAGTTGATTAATGGAGGCCTCTGAGCAGAGTGCTCCAGCCTCTCTTGGTTTTAATCCTTATGCAATGCAAGGCCCTAATTTGATAATTTTGCTGTTTTTTAGATGGATCACCTACTGGTTGAAAATATTGAGCGGGAAACGTTTCATCTCTGCTCCCGCCTCATTAACGGGCCATACCGGCGGACGGTGAGAGCCCTGGTCTTCACATTAAAGCACCGCGCTGAAATCCGGGCTCAGGTGAAGAACGGCTCGCTGCCGGTCGGCACGTTTGTACAGAACCACAAAAAATGACCCGAGGATGGTTCCAAAGCTGGGCTGGGCAGAAAGCAAAATGGGCCTCTCTCTGCCATTCAAAGACTCTTTTGAGTTTGGGTGATGGCTGCTGCTGGTGGTGCTAAATTTTCCCATGGTGCCATTCCTTCAGACAGAGGACGCTGGGAGCCCCAGGAGCCAGGCCTGCGGGAGAGGCTTCATTAGCCGTATGCACTTGTGCTGCCTGGCGGGACGCGTGCTGCCTATCACTAGGAAGCACGGTATGGTTGCCATCACCCAACCCAGTGAAGGGGTGACAGATTTCACTGCGAGTGCGCCAAGGACACCTCTAAACTTCCCCCACGTCAGGCAGATGGAGTTACTACTTTATTTCGCCACCCTGCAGGTAACTGAAACTCAATTACCGTGGCCGCTCACTCAGTTCCGTCCCCCTGAGTTTAGAAAGCTCCGGTGCCTCTCAGAACTCCCCTGTCTGTTCTCTTTGCTCTACCCCAGGGGTGAGCCTGCTGGAGCCAGCCAGCTACCCCTTCTTTCCAGGACTCACTTATCTGAACATTCCAGCTCTCCCTGGAAGACCTTCCGCATTGGTCTCCGGAGCCCCCATGCTGAGGCTTCTAATGAGGAACTGGCCTGAAGCATCCCACACCTTGGGGTTTATTTGAATACGCTGGCTCTTGGTTTAGGGCTCTGTAGAAGATACATAATGAAATTTCTCTTGAAATGAATTACCATAGTAGAAAAAAACACATCTATATTCTGAAATGGAATGCCTCTGTATAGGCCTGCTTGAATAATTACGTAAATGATATTTGCTCTTTTAAAGTCATAATAAACTGGGACTTTTTGTTTGTTTGTTTGTTTTGCCTAAAACAAAGGTATGGCGTGTTCATTGAAAAGTATCTGGGGTTGACAAAGGAGAGAGTTGGTGAAAATAAAGAACGATTGGATGAGAATTTGAGGGAGATAGCAATACCCAAGGAGAGGTTTTTAAGTTAAGGGAGACTAGAGCATGTTTATAATCTGAAAAGAAGGAATCAATAAAAAGGAAAGGACTCAACCATTTAAAAAGAAGGGCTAAGTGGGGCACCTGGGTGGCTTAGTCGGTAAAGCGTCCGACTTTCGCTTAGGTCATGATCTCGCGGTTCATGGGTTCGAGCCCCGCGTCGGGCTCTGTGCTGACTGCCAGCTCAGAGCCTGGAGCCTGTTTCAGAGTCTGTGTCTCCCTCTCTCTCTGACCCTCCCCTGCTCACGCTGTCTCTCTCTCTCTCTCTCTCCTAGAAATAAATAAATAAAACATTAAAAAAAAAAAAAAAAAGAAGTTAAAAAGCAAGGAGAAAAGGGAGGGGCCTAACATCTACCTTCTGAGCACTAGAGACCAGACCGTCCCTAAGATAATTTGTTAGCATTTACATTGATGTTTATGCAGTGTCTTAAAAATCCTGTTTAACCTTCTCGTCCGTTGTATTAGTAAACATTGTTTCAGTTTTCTAGATTTCTTCACTTATTTAGCACTTATTTACTGAGCACCCACTTCTCGGGTCACTGTAGGGACCTAGTAATAGCAGCAGATGAGGCCCCAAGGCTCACAAAGCAGAAGTGTCTTGTTCAGTTCCCCACTGCTAATAACTGTGGGAGCTAGAATAGTAATCGAGCACTTAACCATGGGCTCAGCACTGTGGTAGACATTTAAAAAACCAATAATACTAATACCTAATTAAAGATGAGGAAAGTGAGGCTCAGAAGGGCTGGTAACTTACTCAGGGTCACACACAGATGGTGAACGGCAGATTTAAGATCCAAAACTGAAGTCTACTTGATGTAGACGGTCTTCCTGGTTGATTTCATCCAATCGCGCCCTTAGGCATTTCATACATGCCGATGACTCTCCAGTTGGTCTTCAGACCCCTGAGCTTCAGACAGAGTCTCCTAGATGGCTCTTGGGTATCTCAGGTGTAACATGTCTTCTTTTACTTGGCAGTACTGGCACTTCAGCTAGGGGTCCAGCGATCAGCCTAGGCTCCCCATCCCTCCTCCCCTCACCCGACCGAGTCCTGATGGTTTTAGTTCTCCCATAGATTTACGGTTCCTCGTCTCCTCCATCTCTAGAACAACTTCAGGATGTTATTCTCTCTTGCCCAGGTGATCACATGGCCCCCTAACTGGTGTCTGTGCCTCCAGCCTTAACCTGTTCAAATAGGCCTCTCTGTGCCAGAAACAAAGTGACCTACCAAAACTGAAAACCACTGTGTCACTCCCGCCTGGAGCATTTTCTCTCTCTGGGATGCTCCTCTCTGTCTAATTCCCTCCCCTGCCTCTTCCGTAATACCCTGTGTACTGTTCTGTGTACATCCTCACATGTTCTCTGGCTATGCTTTTGACTCTATCCCCCCCTGGACTGTAACCTCCTTCAGAAGTCCTGCCACAAGTCAGAATTCTTGTCTGACCCCTCTGGGTACCTTCAGTCTTTAGAACAGTGCTCCAGTACCTACTTGTGGAATTAATGGGTGTCCAGGTGCCTATGCCCTTCCTGCCTCCACCTTTGTTGCCCGAGAGTCGATATCCACAGAGAGTAGCTAGAGTGAACCTTTAAAAATGTAAGACAAATCATACATCTCCTCTGCTCAAAACCTAGTCACTTCTGTCTCAGAGCAAAATCCCAAGTCCTTTCTATTGTGCTAGGATCCTGGCTGCCTCTTTGACTCACTTCCTAACATTCTCTCCCTTTCTTACCCCCGTGTGGTCCCCCAGCTCCATTACTATTCTGAACACATGCACCAGACACGTTCCTACCTCAGGGCCTTTGCACTTCAACTCTTCTCCTGATTGCAATGCTCTTTCCCTAGACTCCTGCATGTTCCTGTCTTCACTTGATTTGGGTCTCTGTTTGCCTTTTCAGAAAAGCCTTCACTGACTCCCCTACATAAAACAGCACTCCCTCCCAATCATTTTTTAATATTCTACCTTGCTTTATTTTTGTTCAGAGTATTTATCCCCTTCCTTGATACAGTTTATTATTTCTTTATTGCCTATCACCCCTACTTTCTGTCAGAATTTAAGCTGCTTCTTTTAAAAAAAATTGTTAAAGGTTTATTTATATTTGAGAGAGGGAGAGAGAGCATGAGCAGGGGAGGGGAAGAGAGAGGGGGAGTCAGAGGATCTGAAGCAGACTCTGTGCTGATACAGTGAGCCTGATGTGGGACCTGAACCCACAAACTGTGAGATCATGATCTGAGCCAAAATCGGACATTCAACCAACTGAGCCACCCAGATGCCCCAAGAATTTAAGCTTCTTGATAGCAGAGTCTTTGTTTTGTTCCTGCTATACCTCCAGCACCTAGAATAGAGGCTGGCACAAACTACATCTCCATAACTGCTTATTGAATAATTGAATGACTGGTTGTAGGCATACAGGGAAGTCATCTAACCCAATCAGGAAATGCTTCCTGGGGGAGGTGATAACCTGTGTGCAATCTGAAAGGGCAGAAGTAGGTAATTGGATGGTTGAAGTGTATGCCTGGCAGAGAAAGCAGAGTATGGAAAGCCCCGGAACTGTGATTCCTTGGGGGGGGGGGGGGGGTTGTTGTGGCTAGAGTGAAGGACACACACACAGGAGAGTACCTGGGGATGAGGCCGGAGGGAAGGGCAAGGACCAGGGCAAATCTGAAGGGTCTTGAGCACAAAATGAAGGGGTTTGGACTGATGGTAAACAGGAACTAGTTAGTTTCTTATTACCAGGCCGTATGAAAGAGAAGCTAGAGCAGGGAGAGGGGCAGGAAGGAGGAAGCTTCATTTATAAACATTCAAAGAGTTCCGCTAACTTGGAAACCCAGAGTAAGTTGAAAACAAATTGCTGTCTGGCTGAAAGGCTTCAGTGGTGATAGTTAGAAAGTGAAATGATTGCAGAGATGTGCTTTGGAGATTTGGAAAGCAGGCAGTGTTATTTGTGGCTGTTTTCTCCTTGATGCATGTGCAGAATTTCCATGCACGGTAATGGAGCTATTCTGAGTGCTCGCCAAAGGGAAGGAGGCTCACAGACATCCACGTACGCTTGTCCACCCACAGAGAAGCACCTCTGATCCCCAGCCTGTTACAAATGAAAGGGACGGCTCCTGAAAAGGGGTGAGAGAGGTCCCTAGGACTCTGGGTCACCTCTAAGCCTAAGGCATGAATGTCTTCTGTGTTCAGTTAGTTGCTAGGGGAAGTTAGGTACTCTAAGTACCATTAGAGTCGGCTCCAGTAGCTTCTTGGTCCTTTTGTGGTGCTTGAATTGGAGGTCCTGAGCCCTTGGGTAGGGACTGGGTCTTAGCATTCATTCGCTCAGTGGACAGATGTTGCCTATCTGCTGTGTGCCCAAGACTGGACTGGCACTGGGGAAACTGCAATAAATAAGATATAATTTCTACCTTTGGGGAGCTCTTAGTCTGGGGGTGAGACAGACACATAGGTAAATAATTATAGTATAATAGGTACTTACTGTAAATATTTAGTTAAAATGTTGAGAAAGTGGGAAAAGGAATGATTGACACCATTCTAAGGGAAGGAAAGTCTTCACAGAGCGTTGATGTTTGAACCAAATCTTGGAGTAGAAGTGGGAGTTCTTAGGAGCAGTGTGTATGCAGAGGTGCAGGTGTAAAGGCTTGTTTCAGTGGAGGCAAATGATGTGTGTGGAGGAACCATAAGGCTCTTAGGAATGGCGGGCAGAAACGGGGCAAAAAAAAAAGGTGGCCAGGGCCTTGGAGGCCTTGTGCAGGAGTAGACTTTGGCCCTCAGATAATGGAAGGCTAGGAGACGTTTTTGAGGAGGTGAAGGACCTAGTAAGGTGTGTGTTTTTATAAAGATAAAAATGTTCCTACGTAAAAGCATATTTAAGAAAAAAATTTTTTAAATTGTTAACCCAAAAGCTTAAGGTAAAGGAAAGACACACTTGAGATTCAGTAAATGAGAGATTTTTTTTTTTTTTTTTTGACAAATGAAGTTTAGAGTTGACCAAACAGATATCATTAGAGAGTCCCAGGTTTGAAAAATGGCAGGAGGCTCAGATAATGCATTTACTGTATTCAGTGGTGAAGGAACAGGCAGCTGGCCTTTTTTCATTTATAGAATATCAGGTTCTTAAACTTGTGCTTGTCAACCCTGGTTTTCTTTTGCTGCAGCCTCAGGCCTCAGAGCCTCACTCTGAGATTTGTAATGTGTTTTGGACGCGTTTATCACAGACAAATAGGGTGGGGGCTCGGCTTGTTACTGCCCATTATTGCTATCAAAGGGAGTCCATCCAGAAAACAAGGCTTTGGAAGCTTCGATTAGGTCGGCGACACTGCCTTGGTTTCAAAGGAGAGATGGTATGATTGGATGACATTGTGTTTTCTTTTAAATCACCTAAAATAATAAAATTGCTGTCAGGGATAGGCTTACCCATAAGCTAAGGAGCTTAGTCTCAAGATCTAAGAAGACCAGGATGTCCAATCAAATGCCGCTTGTTCATCTTGTTAGAATCACTCATTCAATGTGTATGTATTGACCTCTTACGAACCAGGGGGCACAGTGATAAATGAGACATAGTCTCTGGCCCCAAGAAGCTCACAGTCTAATGAAAGAAATAGATAAACCATTAAAAAAGGACAAATGATTGTGAATTATAAGAATTCAAAGAAAAGGAAATAAGCCAATAAACATATTAGAAGATGTTCAACCCTACTAATAAAAGGGGAATGGCAAAGATCAATGCCATTCTTGAGGATGTAAAGGATGCAGGGACAGTGATTCTCATCATCTTTATTTTATTCACCAATCTGGCCCCTGCACGAATCAGGTGGATCCTGGAAGATGACTATGGACGACAGCAAAACCAACCAAGTGGTGGTTCTGCCTGTGGGTGCTGTGCCAGGTGTGGCACCTCTCCCAGGAAGCATTCGCATGTTCTCAGGTCCATGGTATAAAACTATAGACCTGGTGAGTGTTTTCCATCTCCTTCCCCATCAGAAGGAAAGATCGGAGTTCATATTCACTTGGAACAGACAAAAGTACACAATTACCGTCTTGCCCCAGGGCTGCTAACCTTCCTGCCCTCTCACCACCTAGTCTGAGAACACCTACACTGCCGAGATACCTTGCAGAACATCAGCTTGGGCCAGACGAGCAATGAACAAGCATGTTGGAAGCCTTAATGAGACACATGCATTGCAGAGAGTGGAAGAAAACGCTATGAAGATTCAGAGGCCTGACATGTCAGGAAATTTTTAGGGACCAGTAGACTGGGATATGCCAGGGACATATCTTCCAAAGTGAAAGATGCAGTGATTGTGTGTCCATCACAACCCCCCTTGGGTTTTGGAGGCAGCATATTTCACACCTGGGAATTCTGCTCTATCCCATTTACTCAATGACACAGAAAGCTGCCAGGTTTGATGGTGGCTCTGAAAGGGAAAGGGCTCAGCAGCAGATCTAGGCTATGGTACAAGTAGCCATATGATCTGGCAGAACCCATGGTGTTTGAGGTATATGTAGTGGGAAAAGACACGTATTGAGTTTATGACAAGGCCGAGTAGGAGACAGCATAGACCCTTGGGTTCTGAAACAGGGCCATGCCATCAGTAGCCAGGAATAACACCCTTTTCAAAAATTAGCTCCTGATTTGCCGAGGGTTCTGATGGAAACAAAACAGATCATCTGACTGCAGACCATCAAGTTGACTATGGAACTAAAGCTGTTCATCATAAGGTAGATTGTGTCAGATCCACCAAATCGTAGGGTCACACAAGGCCAGCAACAATTCATCAGGATAGACATGGTGCAACTGGGATTTGGCACAGCAGGGCCAAAGGGCAAAAGACAGCTGCATGACCAGGTGGCCCAGACATTTATGTCATCTGCCATGTTTGCACGAGTGCCACTCCCTGAGGTCACCTGTGGCTGTCTGAGGAGCTCCTTATATCCAGCTGGAGGAGAAAAACAGCTAAGCTTTGCCCATGGGTGGGTCAGCTCAGTATGTGTGAGCAAGCCAAAAATAGACTGTTGCTACACTGCAGGCCCCACTGCAGTGTCCTTGAAGGACAGTAGAGGAGGAAATTCTTCCAGTGGACAAGCTCTGAATAGTACACCCAGTCTCCACCTTTTGTGGAGAGATGGAGAGCCCATGGTTAGAGGACACGGATCCAGTGGGCAGTGGCGAATGGTTTGGCTGGTTGGTTAGAGGTCTGGAAGGATAAGACTGAAAAATCAGGGATAGAGAGGTCTGGAGTAGAGGCACGTGGATGGGCCTATGGGAATGGACCCCAAGTGTGAAGTTCATTGTAGTCCATGTTAACACCCACCAGAGAATGTATACCATGGAAGAAGCACTAAACAAATATAAGTTGCCATGCTACTCGTGAGCCATATGGTCTAGCAGAATCCATGGTGTCTGACCATGCAGCCAGAGCATGCCCTGGCTGGGTTCTGTCAAATCCACCAAATATAAGATCACACAGTCCCTAACGAACTTCCTGTACGCTAATCTCCATCTCACCGTCTACCTTCCAGGGAGCTGGACCTGCAACGTAGCTCTTCTAATCTCTGCTAACAACCCTTAAGTCAGGTGTCAGCAAAATTTTCTAAAAAGGGACAGAAAGAGGCCTGGTTTGCAGGCCGTATGGTCTCTCACAGCTACTCAGCTCTGGTGTTATAGTACAAAAGCAGCCATAAATAATATGAAAATGAATGAGTGTGGCTGAATTCAAAAAAACTTTTCAAAGGCATGTGGTAGGTGGCATTTGGTCCACGGCCTTAGTTTGCCAACCCCTGCTCTAGAGAAATAGTTGTTACAAGTGTACCAAGTAGGCATTACAAAAGTTTAATTGCAGCATGGTCTGTAATAAAATTTTAGAAGCAATCTAAATTTACACTAAAAAAAGAATGGTTACATAAAATGTGGTATTTACAGATTTTGGAATACTATGCAGCATATAAAAAGAATGAGTTTAGATCTATAGAGCAACAGTGTCTAATAGAAATACAACACGAGCCAGCCACAATTTTTTTTTTAATTTTTTTTTATTTCTAGGAGAGAGAGAGAGACAGCGTGAGCAGGGGAGGGTCAGAGAGAGAGGGAGACACAGACTCTGAAATAGGCCAGCCACAATTTTGAATTTTCCAGGAACCACAATGAAAGCTGTAGAGAGAAACAGATGAAATCAAGAATATATTTGAGGGGCACCTGTGTGGCTCAGTCAGTAGAACATCTGACTTCAGCTCAGGTCATGATCTTGCGGTTTGTGAGTTAGACCCCCCCATCGGTCAGCACAGAGCCCGGAGCCTGCTCAGAATCTGTGTCTCCCTCTCTCTCTGCCCCTCCGCCACTTGCAGTCTGTCTCTTTCTCTCTCTCTCTCTCTCTCAAGAATAAATAAACATTTAAAAAAAGGAAAAATATATTTGAGCTCTCTACACTGAAGATATTATCACTTTAACATGTGATTAACAAAAATTAATGAGATATTTTACTTTCTTTTTTTGTACTAAGTTTTTGAAATCTGATGTGTATTTTATATTTAACAGCCCATCTCAATTTAGGCCAACTACATTTAAAGGTGCTCACTAGCCACATGTGGCTAGTGCTGCTGTATTGGACAGCAAAGATCTGTCCTGAACATCTGTACTGACACGGAAATGCATACATACTGATACATACGTGGTTAAGTGAAAAGGCGAAGTTACCACCTCGGTATGAACCACTTCGGTAAAGGGGAAAAACTCCACGAACATATTGAAGAAGATGTATACACATGCATACCCAATTTAGAGTGAGGCTTTGGGTAGAGCGATGGAGGAGGGACTCTCTCTCTCTCTCTCTCTCTCTCTCTCTCTCTCTCTCTCTCTCCTTACCTGATTTTTTATAAAAAACTTTATCTGGAGATAATTTTAGGCTTACAAAAAAGTTGCAAAGATAAGACAAGGGAAGTTCCCATAATCCCCTCACCCAGTTTCCCCTATTGTTAACATTGTACATCAGTGTGGCGCATTTGTCAAAATTAAAAATCCACCACTGGTACATCACTACGAACTAAGCTCCAGACTTCATTCCGCCTTCACCAGTGTTTCCACTAGTGTCCCCGCGATTCATGCCGGGTTTGAACTGCCTTTAGTCATGATGCCTCTCCAGCCTTCTCTGCCCTCTGACCAGTTTCTCAGTCTCTCCTTGTTTCCTAGGACTGTTACAGTCTTGAGCAGTGCTGGCCAGGAATTTTGTAGAATGTTCCTAAGTTTGGGTTTGTCTGAAGAAGTCCTCCTGATTGAGCTGGGGTGATGGGATTTGGGGAAGAATACCACGGAGGTGAGCTGCCCTTCTTGTCACAGCACATGCAAGGGTATAGGACATCCACGTAAGTTATCCCTGGGGATGCTCACCTTTGTTGCTTGGTTAAGATAGTGTCTGCCCTGTCTCTCCCCTGTAAATGCTAGTTTTTCCCTTTCCATACTCTACCCTCTGAAGGCAAGTCACCACCTCAAAGGCAGTGGCGATTAAACTCCTTCTCCTGGATGGAGTATCTACTTGCATTATTTGGAATTCTTCCCTAAGGAAGATCCGTCCATTCTCCCCTATCGATCTGGCTAGCTAGCTAGCTCTCAGTATGGTCTCACATAGTTATTTTATACTTTGAGCTGTCATCTAATTGGATCATGTGTCACAATGAATATAAATTTGTGTATTGTGATGTTTTTAATGCAGAAAACACAAACGACCATGCTGTGTGAGACACAAATTCTGTGATTGGCAAGACTTTTACCTCCACAGCTCTTCAGGACTGCCTTTGCAGAGGATAATCATTGGCTCATTGCTATTCAGCCAGCAACTTTCGACCAGCTATTTCAACTCTGCAGCTTTCAGTACCCCCATCTGAGTAAGAGAATGTATCATGAAATGGTCTCAAGGTGGAGAAGGGGATGATGTTTGTATGTATGGGTATTTTGTTGCCTATTAATAGACCTTACATCCTTAATGGCAAGGGTTATCTTCTCTTCTTTATATTGGAAGATGAGCCCAGAGCTAAGAGCCCTTGAGAACATGACGTAAACATAATCAATATTTATATTCCCTATCACAACCCCAAATAGTTCTCCTGCCCTACTCGTTCACCTCTGAGTGGGATCTGGCTTTCCTGTTCTTCCTCAGCTTTTTCTCCAGTGGCTGAAATCTATCCTGAGGCCTGGCATTCGGGGCCCTGTCCCACAGATGTCTCCTGACCTCTGGCTTCATTCTCATGCCTCTCAACTGTCCCTGTTATGACCACACCGACGTCCTTATCACCTCCACGAATGAATACGCTTACCGATTATCTCCCTCCTCTGTGGCAGGCCCTGAGATGAGATGAACTGGCTAGGGGCTTTGTGTCATAGCCCATCTTCCAGTGGGGGGCCCAGGCCATCCATCTGTAGCAATCTATCATCTAGAGGAATGGGTGAGGGGCTGTGGGAGCGCCATGGAGGGCGGGCCTATGTGTACCTCTAGAGGGGCCTGGCCTGGAGAGAATCAGAAAGGCTTTGCAAAGATCCTAATTTTGGAGCTGGGCTTGGACAGGTATATAGGAGTTTACCAAGTGAGGAATGGGAGAAGTGGTGTTCCAGGAACAAGGAAAGATCTATCCAAGCCAGAGAAATGTCCAAGAGCAGGGAGCCTTAATATGCGTGATACGGCCAGAGCCAAAGTGCAGACAGAGGAAGGATGGCCCAAAGTGAGCAGAGACTGGGGTGGGGGACAGCCTGTGAGGGCATGAATTCTGGGCTGGAAATTTCTACTTGGGGGATTTTTAAGATCTTGAGATGAGAAAATACCTAAGGAAAAGTAGATGTCCTGGATCAGGGGCTTACTACTCAGGTAACTGTTAATCAGCAAATATTGAGCACCTGTGGCACATCAGGAGGCACTGTTCATTTCCTCCTCCACCTCACAGTGAGCTTCAGGACAAGGACTGTGTCTGATTCATTTCTGTGTCCTCAGCAGAGTCTAGTACAGAGCCGGAACTCAACACACACACACACACACACAGACACACACACACACACACACACACACACACACACACTGAAATGAGGGAATTGGAAGGCAAGGTGAGGCCTGATGCCTGGGTCCTGTTCAGGATCTCACCATGCAGGATCGGGGCCAAGCCCTCCCTCAGCTGTGAGTTTCCCATGGTCCTGCGGTTTCTCGATACACGCAAGAGTCCCATCCTCTCCTGCCTGGTGCAGAGAGCAGAGCTCCCTGAGGAAGCACTAAGGGTTGGATTGCTTCAGAACCAGAAAAGGCATGGCCCATGGGAGGTTCATTTCAGAGGTAAGCAGCCCACGTGGCCATGGGGGACATGGTTTGACGACCTCCCACAAGGGAAAATGCGGCTAGCATTGTCGTAGGGGCCTCCGGGCCAGTACTTGAGCTGATCAAATATCAGGATTTTTCAAAGGTATTATTTTGGAAAGGCTGTGTGGCAGAGAATCAGCTAATCAGAACCGCAGGGCCATCACATAGTGAGCTCCCACTACATGGTAGAGAATGTGCTAGGTGCTCTAACTCTGTATCTTTTTCCTCACTGTTACCTCCAAAATGTAACCTCAGTCATTCTTTTCCCCATCCCTAGTGACAGAGCCTCTGACCTTGTCTCCTTGGGGGCGCCCTTGGCCCTCCTGTAATCAGTTTTCCTCCCAGCAGCCAGAGTGAACATCTAAAACAGACTGCAGGTCAGGTTGCTCCATGCAAAGCCCTCCAGTGGCTCTCATCACACAAAGCCCTTACGGTCTCCTACAAGGTCCCCAGTGGCTCGACCTCTGGCACCATCTCCATCTTGTCTCCTACCCCTGGCTCCAGCCGCTCCAGCCTTCTGTCCCTCCAACTCATACACTGTGGCCCTTTGTTGGGGTGTTTGCTCCACTGCTCCCTCTGCCTGGTGCACTCTGACCGTCCAGTGGGGACTCCGTGTCGTGCAGATCTCACCTCCTCAGAGGCCACCTTCCCTGGCCACCCTCTCTAATTAGGCCCCCACCCCCAAGCCATTTGCTGACACATCAGTGCTTTTTTTTTTCCTTCATAGGATTTAGCCCCATCTCAGCTTGTTTATTCATTTATTGTTGATTCCTTTTGCCTGTCCCACCAGAGCACATGCTTCTTGGGAGTGGTGAACTTGTGTGTCCCTCCTCTGGGTTTCCAGTGCCTGGCACAGGGCTCGGCCCCCAGCAGGACTCCATACATACGTCCTGAATGAGTGTCTCCCCCCGCACGCCTTCACGCTGGCCCACGAGTGCCCGCACCGCTGAGCAGCCCTGTTTGCGCTACGCAGGAAAACCTGACCCCGAGCGTGTGGACCGACAGATACTGTGGAACCCAGAACTGAGGCGTGGCTGTTATTCGTCTGAGTTGCTTTTGCTTGGAATAGGATTAGCTTAAATACCATCCTGGGCAAGTGGATAAGGTAAAGCTCTGTTAGTTACATTCAGATTTTGTCTTCCCTGCCACAGTCCAGAACCAGCCCTTTGCTGGGGTAGTTCAGTTCACAGCTAAGGGTGTTGTCCAGAGAGGTCAGATGGGGTGGGAGTGCAGAGGATCACACACACAATCCTTCTCAGTCCCCCGCCTCGCTCTTCCCCTCCAGTCCCTGCCCCACCCTGGCCTCTGGAGTGGCTTCTCTAACCCCTAGAATCCAACCTCATCAGCGCAGGCGGAAAGTCTTTTTCTGGTCTGCATTGTCCCCGAGGAAGCCCACTGGCCTTACAACGATGAAGATGAAGATGTGATGGTGGTAGCTGCCACCTGACGCTCTCAGAGCCTCACAGCAGCCCTCCAAGGCAGAAGAGTAACTCTGTCCTCCTTTGTCAAATGAAAATTTGATGGCTCAGAGACGTTCAGTGACTTGCCCAGGGTTACTCAGCCAGCAAGTAACAAGGACAGGTGCCAAGCCCAGGGCTGTGGACTGACTATTCAACAGGCATTTGAGACCCTCTGTGAGTGGACAAGCCTTTCTCTCAGCAAAGCTGCCCTGCTCCTCCAGGTGCCCAGGCGCCAGCCTCACCTGACTCAGCAAGGAGCCACGTCAAAGGCAGGTGTCTGCCCCACAAAATGCCCGTGTTCTGACTAAGAAGCATCACTTGCTTTGGCCTCTTCCTCTTTGGCTCCATGAAGGAGCATTTAGCTTTTGGGGGGCCAGGGGTGTGGGGGGGGTCATTTTCCACAAATAAGTAGAGTTCTTTATTTTTTATTTTATCAAGTGGGTTTTTAAAAATTTATTTGTTTTATTATTTTTAAAATATTGTTTATTGTCAAATTGGTTTCCGTATAACACCCAGTGCCCTCCTCCATGCCCATCACCCCCCTGCCCCTCTCCCCCACCCCCATCAACCCTCAGTTTGTTCTCAGTATTTAAGAGTCTCTTGTGGTTTTCCTCCCTCGCTCTCCTTAACTATTTTTTCTCCCCTTCCCCTTCCCCTATGGTCTGTTAAGTTTCTCCTGTTCCACATATGAGTGAAAACATATGGTATCTTCCTTCTCTGCCTGACTTATTTCACTCAGCATAACACCCTCAAGGTCCATCCATGTTGCTACACATGGCCAGATTTCATTCTTTCTCATTGCCATGTAGTATTCCATTGTATAGATAAACCACATCTTGATCCATTCGTCCGTTGATGGACATTTAGGCTCTTTCCATGATTTGGCTATTGTTGAAAGTGCTGCTGTGAACATTGGGGTCCATGTGCCCCTATGCATCAGCACTCCTGTATCCCTTGGGTAAGTTCCTTGCAGTGCTTTTGCTGGGTCATAGGGGAGTTCTGTTGTTAAATTTTTGAGGAATCTCCACACTGTTTTCCAGAGCGGCTGCACCAGCTTACATTCCCACCAACAGTGTAGGAGGGTAACCATTTCTCCACATCCTCGGCAGCATCTATAGTTCTCTGATTTGCTCATTTTAGCCACTCTGACTGGCTTGAGGTGGTATCTCAGTGTGGTTTTGATTTGTATTTCCCTGATGATGAGGGATGCTGAGCATCATTTCATGTGTCTGTTGGCCATCTGGATGTCCTCTTTGGAGAAGTGTCTGTTCATGTCTTATGCCCATTTCTTCACTGGATTATTTGTTTTTTGGGTGTGGAGTTGGTGTGTTCCTTATAGATTTTGGATACTAGCCTTTTATCCGATATGTCATTTGCAACTATCTTTTTCCATTTCGTCGCTTGTCTGTTAGTTTTGTTGATTGTTTCCTTTACTGTGCAGAAGCTTTTTATCTTGATGAGGTCCCAATAGTTCATTTTTGCTTTTGATTCCCTTGCCTTTGGAGATGTGTCAAGTATGAAATTGCTGCGGCTGAGGTCAAGGAGGTTGTTTCCTGTTTTCTCCTCTAGGGTTTTGATGGTTTCCTGTCTCAGATTCAGGTCCTTTATCCATTTTTAGTTTATTTTTGTGTATGGTGTGAGAAAGTAGTCTAGTTTCACTCTTCTGCATGTTGCTATTCCCTTCTCCCAGCACCATCTGTTAAAGAGGCTTTTTTCCATTGGATACTCTTCCCCGCTTTGTCAAAGAGTAATTGGCCATACATTTGTGGGTCCTATTCTGGGTTCTCTATTCTATTCCATTGATCTATGTGTCTGTTTTTGTACCAAGACCATACTGTCTTGATGATTACAGCTTTGTAAAACTGTTTTACAAAACTGATTTTAAAACAGTTTTAAAAACTGATTTGTAATAATATATATAACAATAAAAGCTAATATTTATGGAGTATTTTGTGAAGACTCTGCTAAGTACTTTCCATGCATTATTCTGACCCCCTGTCCCCACTGGACTGAGAAACAAATAAGAGGTTACAAAAAGGTGCGTGATGAAAAGTAAGACTCCTGTCTCCATTTCCCCTCCGGGAGCCTGCCGTGACCTGCTCCTTGGGTATCCTCTGGGGTCCGTAAAATGACTGTGGCCTCACCAGTCCTCAACAGCCCTTTGATGTAGATATGAATATCCCTGTGTTACAAATCAGGAAGCTGAGGTTGAGAGACAGGAGGCTGTTTACTCAAGGTCACACAGCTTTGGTTGGCAGAGCTAGGGTTTCTCCCCAGATGGACAGCCTCTAACCCCACGTGTACTCTCGCCCTGGACCACCCTGCCTCTTCTGGGGAGGAGAAAGCCAGTAAGTCGAGCTAAGAAGCATAGACCAGACAGGCTGTTCCTCCACATACCCGTCTTCAAGGATTCAAGTTTGGGGGGCGCCCGGGTGGCTCAGTCAGTTAGCGTCCAACTTCGGCTCAGGTCATGGTCTTGCAGGTCATGAATTCAAGCCCTGCGTTGGGCTCTGTGTTGACAGCTCAGAGCCTAGAGCCTGCTTCGGAATTCTGTGTCTCCCTCTCTCTCTGCCCCGAGCCTTCTCTCTCTCTCTCTCTCTCTGTCCGTCTCAAAAACAATAAATTTTTTTTTAATTTTTAAAAAATTCAAATTTGGGCCTCAGTAAGATGACAAATTATGACCTGTCACAGACCTCCAAGGTTATTGACCAATGGTGAAGACCTCAAGCATTCCAACCCTGAATACTTCTAGATGACCGTTCTCACTGTATCTTGCCTTCTTTGTGCCCTCGGTTTACCTTTTGGAGGCATCGGCTCAGACAAGCTGTTCAATATAAATCAAGTTTTGTGAGACCCAATAGAGGGAACACAATTGCACAGCCATAAACCTAGACCGTGCCTCAGCTGCCCTTCTGGCCTGCATGGCTGGGGTGGGCCAAGCCACCTCTCTGTGCCTCAGTGTCTTCACTCGTAAGATGGAAATGATCACATCTCATGTAAAAGGTTGGAAATGCTCCAGTGAGGTAATAAAGGCCAAATGGCAAGTAACAATGCCACATGCAGATGTCATTATTTTTAATAACCATAAAAGTTGGAGTAGGCTCTATGTAAAGACAGCTGGCTACATTCACAATGACTATCTCTTCACTTCTTTCCATCCCACCCATTAGCCTGTGTTTGTGAACTCTTACAGTCTGTAAAATCCTTTTCATCTGCTGCCTTATTAATCCTTACCCAAGCCCTGAGAGGCAGCAGGATTGGCAACCCCCGTTTATGGATGAGAAGACTGAGGTTCCAAGAGGGGAAGTGGCTTGCCCAAGGTCACAGAGCCGGTGGGAGGCGGTGCGGTCCTCATACCTGGCCCATCACTGCCCTGCTGTCGCCCACGCCACAGAGCCTGTGTCTCCCTAGCCCTGCACTGGAGGCTCATCAGGATCCAGCCCTGCCTCCCCCACCCCCCAGATTTATCTGTCAGTTTGCCCCTCTACGCTCCGGTCTTTTCAAGTACCTCTTCATTCCTTAGACACACAGTGACCTCTCTCAGCCCTTGTCCTTGGCTTCCCTCTGCCGGGCCACCCGGTGGACTTCTGCCCATCCTTCATCAATTCTTCCCACCATCCCCTTGACAGACACCTGATGCAATGAATTTTCACTGTCATTGTCACTACTGCATTGGTCATTTTGCAGAGTGATTCGGAGCACAGACTCTGGAACCAAGCTACCTGGGTTTAAATCCTGGTTCTGCCACTTACTAGCTGAGTGCTCCTGGGCAAGTTACTTAACATCTCTGTGCCACGGTGCTGTGCCTTCTAGGATTGTGAGGAGTAAATCATACATGCAGAACAGTAAGCTCAGGGCGTGGTGCAGACTGAGCACTAGCTCATCAGCATTGGCTACCATGATTCTTTTCTATTACTTGTATTTGGTGATGCCTGCCCTCTCCCAGCCCTTGCGCTGGGTGCACCGAGCTGACTCACACAGTATCTGGGCTCAGAACCTGAGGGTGGAGAGAGGCATGTATACACCCCATGACAGTGCATCCTTTCTGACCAAGTCACTGTTTTTGCTTAAATCCTCCAGTGCCCGTGTCTATGGGCTCCCAGGAGCAAACACGACTCTGCAACCACTCCTTCCCTGCCAGCGGTGGCCTGGGTCCTCATCCCCCCCTACCCTGTTAGTGTCAGATCTGTGGGGAATGGCTTTATCGGCCCTCCCTTCTTTCCACGTTAACCTCAGAGACAGGCGGCTCCTAGAGTGCAAGGAGAGTCTGCTGCAGTACAATTTATCTCCCTGGGCTGCTTCCCAGTGGAGATTTACAGGCTGTGCCTGTCACAGGGACCCTGCAGGCTCAATTACAGATCTGTTTCCAGGCTAGACTGGGCAGCAAGCTGCCTAGATTTGCCAGGCGGCCCCAAAGGAGAGTGCAGGGTCCATTCAGCTGCCTCGCTTGTGACACATGAGGAAACTGAGGCTAGCAATGGGGAGATAGCTTCAGAGCTCCCACCAGGGAGACTGGGCCCAGTGGGAAGTCTAGTGCAGGCCCCTGAAAAACACCCAAGGAGTTTATTTTACTATACATGAGTGTATGGCTTTATTATTACCCAAATAGCTTTCTTTTTATACAACAAAAATAATTGCTATGGAAACATGCACTTTGAAACTAAAGCCTAAAGCAAAACATTGCACTTCCATAAACAAAGACCATATTCGGTCCGCACAGACACATTAGGAATGTATTCAGTGCAGCCTAAACATTGCCCGGTGTCACCAATCTGTGATTACAAGACAGAGGCTTATTTTTGTCCAAAGACAATGGCCCTGAGCCCCCTTCTACGTAAGCAAGAAATTATCCTCAAAGGGTCCCCCAGTTATTCCTGGGACTCTCCAAGAGTAGCCACAGACCAGTCTGTCGATTGCCATCATCATAAAGTATTTGTCTGTTCTTCCTCTCCAGCCGTCTCCATCAATATCCTTGACCAGTTGAGGCCCTTAAAAGGATTCCCACTCTGCCATTGTGAATAATGCCTGTTGTGGGGACAGTGTCAGGGCCTAAAAGTGCCCCAGGTTGCCTTTTCTCTGGGTGTGACCGCCCAGTGGGGCTGGGCCCCTACGGAGGGAACCAAGGTCCTTCAACACCCAGCCCTGCTGAAAGCTTACCTAAACCTGACCATCCTTGGTCAAGCCTCTGAACCCGATCATCTCAACAGTTACACAGAGATGATAAGAATGTTATCATGGGGATCACATGGGGCATATGTATATAGTACCTGGTATATAGTAGGTGTTCAGTAAATGCCAGTTACCATTATTTTTTCTTTTTATGTTTTTTGTGTTTTTTTTTTTATTCATTTCTAGGAGAGAGAGAGAGAGAGACAGCGTGAGCAGGGGAGGGTCAGAGAGAGAGGGAGTCACAGACTGAAACAGGCTCCAGGCTCTGAGCTGGCAGTCAGCACAGAGCCCGACACGGGGCTCGAACCCACGAACCGCGAGATCATGACCTAAGCGAAAGTCGGACGCTTAACCGACTAAGCCACCCAGGCGCCCCGGCAGTTACCATTATTATTATTATCATTCTGTCTGAGGCCAGATTCCCCCAGCAACAGACCCTGAAACAAGGATTTGAAACAAACAGTTGATTTGAAAGATAATCCAAGGAAAGCGCTGCAGAGGTGGTGTTAGAAAGTGAGAAAGGGAAGGGAAAGAAGCAAAGAATATACTATCAAGCAAGATTCTGCTGGAACCAGCCCGGGCTCAGTTCCACTAAGGAATTCTGGTTGATGGTGCCCAATGTGCCTCAAAGCTGTCCCAGTCAAGGGGTGACGGAGCTGGGGTATGTATCCACCTGTCATTGGCTGGGATTTGCTCAGAAGAAATAGATGTTAAGTCTTTGGCAGTGTTCCCACATGAAGGCCAGGCCGTGTGGGCTCCCTGGCCAGAAGGAATCCTCAGGGAGAGTGCAGGGGCTGGCACTTAGAAGCTGTTAGGACAGAAATGGAACATGCACAGAAATGGTGGACACAAAGAGATATAGGCAGGACATTCAGAGCATCTGCTACAAATACCAAGTAGTGTCACTTCATTTTAAAAGGAAGATACTAAAAGCATCTCCTTTGGACTGGGGGGACTTAGGAGAAGGAGGGAGGCTCTGTGGGTCTAATTCCGGCTCTGTCACCTTCAAACTGACTATGACCTTGGTCTGTGTCATCTCTGGTCCTCGGTGTCTTCTCCTGTCAAGTGGGGAGTTCAAAGCAAATGGGTCTTAAGATCCCAACCAACTCTCTCTGAAGTTCCGTGATCCACCCGGCTGTTTGATTCGCACCTCGGGGCGTCCCTTGGCAGGAGGTAAGCTGGGCCAGTGTGATTCTCCCTGTTGAGAGCAGAGGAAATTCTGACTCAGACAAGTGGTTAGGCCAACACTTCTCAAAGCACGGTTCCTCCACCTGCAACATCAGTTTGACACGCAAATTCTTGGGCCCCACGCTAGACCTATGAAATCAGGAATTCTGGGGGGAAGGCCACCAGTCCATGCCACTTCCTGGTGATTCTGTTCCTTGCTTGATCATGTTTGAGGCGAGGCCACACAGAGTTAAAGACAAAGCTGGGACTAGAATCTGAGTTCCTACCTCCCAGGCTGTGCGTCTGTGGCTGGCACAGTGCCCTGGACTTAGTAGACCCTCGATACATAATCAGGGAATCTTTAAGCCTCACACCCCTTTCTGGTCGCTGCATCTCCAGGGTAACTTTCATGCTGTGCCGTGTCTGCTATTGGTCTCTGGCAGTGAGGTGAATCCATGGTGGACTAGAAACAGTCCCGGAGGAGAGGAGCCCCGGGCCTGAGGTCACTTGGCAAGGAAGTGAGCAAATCAGACCCGAAGCCCTGATGTCCCTCCTCTTCTCTCAGAGCTGCCTTACCACTGCTGGGTGTTACCTCTGGGCTAGCGGTGAGGTGGGCACGGGGTCTTTGGGCCGTTTGGATGCAAGATGATAAAGTCCCATGACACTCGGTGCTCCTGGGGTTTCTCAGCACTTTTGTTCCCTAATGTTTATTTATTTTTGAGGGTGGGGGGAGGGGCAGAGAGGGAATCTAAAATAGGCTCCAGGCTCTGAGCTGTTAGCACAGAGCCGGACACAGGGCTTGAACCCACAGACTATGAGAGGATGACCTGAGCCAAAATCGGATGCCTAACTGACTGAGCCACCCAGGCACCCCTCTCAGCTTTTTCTAGATGCTTCTCCCTTCCCATCTGGTGTGCCTGGGGCTTATGAGCTCAGCTTTGAGTATAGGAAACTATTTTGGTCTTGGAAACTCTGGCATAGCAGCCAGAAGCTTCTAGTTATGTCTTTCCCACCTAACCACTTCCCGAGGCTATGTAGAAAGATTCCCCGAGGTAAGGAGCCCTTCCCTCTGCAGTGCCAAAGGGCCTGGTCATGGCACTAAGTGAGGGCTGGTCCTGGGGAAGGTCATCTGAGGGGGCAGCTAGTGAAGCAGGCAGTTGAGCCACCACAAACCCCTCCAGAGCGGCTGTTCGAATACCTGAGAGGGGAGGGACTCAGCCAAGGTCAACTCAGCTGGATCCTGGCTTCCTGACTGGCCTAGGCTGACCAGATGAGGCCTTCCAGCTCACCACTCCACTCCATGCACCTCTCCTGCAAGGGCTCTCGGGCTTACCCTGACTTGGCACCACTCTGCAAATCTCACTTCACGCTCACCGCCCCCTGGCTTCCACTTCCACCATGTCGCTTGCCTGGGTCACCAGTGCTCTCTCCATTTCCACATATAAATCAAGACTGTCAGGGCACCAGGGTGGCTCAGTCGGTTGAGCGTCCGACTTGGCTCAGGTCACGAGCTCACAGCTCATGAGTCTGAGCCCCGCGTTGGGCTCTGTGCTGACAGCTCAGAGCCTGGAGCCCGTTTTGGATTCTGTGTCTCTTTCTCTCTCTGCCTCTCCCCTGCTCACACTGTCTTTCTCTGTCTCTCAGAAATAAATAAAACATTAAAAAAAAAAAAAGACAAGCATTGTATGATCCCACTTATAGAAGGTACTTAGAGTGGTCAGATCCACAGAGACAGAATTGTAATGGGGGTTGGCCAGACACTGGGGGCAGGTTTATGTATATAGTTTGTTTTACAGGATAAAAAGAGTTATGGGTATGGGTGGTCGGTGATGGTGCACAACAGTGTGAGTGTACTTAATACCAGTGAGTTGTACACTTGATGTGTTGACAGTGGTGGATTTTATGCTGTATTTCACCATAATATTTTTAACACAAGGAAATCTGACCTTGTCAGTGTCTTTTCAGTTCCTGTCACGGCCCTGCTCTCAGGATGAAGTGCCAGCTCTACAGGTGGGCACCCAAAGTCCCCTGGGTCTCAGCCCCCCGCCCAACTCTCAGGCCTTATGCCCTGCTGCTCCGCACACACAGTCCTCACTCCACAGTCCCAACTACTGACAGTTTGTCTCACAAGCCAACCATGTTTTCTAATGCTGTGGGCCTTCGCCCATGCTATTCCTTCTGCCCGGGACACTTTTCCCCACTTCTTCTCCAGGTGGGTGCTTTGCTTGGGGATTATTTTCTCTGAGAAGCCTTTGTTTTTGCCTCCCTGCTCCCAGGTCAGGGGCCTCTGGCTCCCCTCCATTATAGCACTGATGTCACAGCACTCTGTATCCGTCTTTCTCACCAGGCTGTGTGCTGCACAAAACCGCTGACGCGGTTTTTATTCACCTCTGTGCATGAGTCAGCAGAGAAGAAAGGAAGAATGTTAGTGTGGAGATTACTGAGGCGGTGTGCTCTTAGTCTAGGCATGTGGGTAAGACAAGAACACAAAGGGGGCAGATATGAAGGGCGGTGTGTGTAGAGGAGGGAGAAATCCTGTCCGTGCCACTGAGCCCCAGAAGCTTGTTGGAGCTGAGGCCATTTGAGAGGGTAACATTCCTACACAGAGAGATGGAGGTCTTTGGAAAAGCACCCGGCGGGAGGCTTCCTGGTTTGGAGGAGGAGCAGAAACAACCAGTCATCTTAGAGCAATGACTCTGCAAACCTTTCAAAGCCACAAAAGCCTTCTTAGAAACAAAGCCATAAGGAACCCCAATCCGTAAAATATACGCAAGTGGAGCTGCTCTGGTCGAAGTACATGTGAGGGATCTGAAAGCTCGATTCTGCCCCTACCAACATTTACACACCATCCCAGCCGCTGGAAACATACCATCCCTACCACATACACATCATCCCAATGAGAGCACACCACCTCTACCACATGCACACCATCCAGCCACACACACCATCCAACCACACATGCCATCCCAACCACACACACACCATCCCAACCACACACACCATCCAACCACACACACACCATCCCAACCACACACACACCATCCCAACCACACACACACCATCCCAACCACACACACACCATCCCAACCACAGACATCATCCCAATCACACACACACCATCCCAACCACACACACACCATCCAACCACACACACACCATCCCAACCACACACACCATCCCAACCACACACACCATCCCAACCACACACATGCTATCACAACCACTAGAAACCCACCATCACAACCACCATACACACACCAGTACTGCCACATACACGCCATTAATACATACCATCATCATTCTCACCAGAACACAGTAAAACAGCAGCACAGTGGGCACATATGGAGCAATGGTTAGAATTGTAACTCTAAGAGCAATAGGAACTGGTCACATCGCAAGGTCAAGGTGCTGAAACTTCATCCTGAGGACCATGGAAAGCCATGGAGGGGCCCAAGCAAGAGGACACTCCAGTTGCAGTGTGGATGTGGAGTAGAGAGATACCTGAGCTGGCCCTGACCAGCCTTCCCAGACAAAGGCCCTGAAGGATGAAAATGGGACCTTCACATTCCTCTAGTGCAAGGTGGGTAGAGAGAGCGTCCCCGGGCTGGCATGGCAAGAATTCTCAGGACTGGGGACCTGGAACCGAGTCCAAGCCAGCATTCTCATTCATCCTTAGGCTGGGACCAGACTCCATGTTCTGGCCTGTTCTAGATGAATTCAGGACAATTGCTGGAGTCAGTGAGGCTAGGGGAGGATGGTAGTGGCAGTGTAATGGCAGTGGGGATGAGAGAGAAAGAAGTAGACTGGAGAGATGGTGCTACATGGAATTGAAAGGACTGGATGTGGGAAGTAAGGGAAGTCAGAGGGATCAAAGAGAAGCCCAGATGTCTGACTGGGTGACTGGTGGGTGGGAATGCCACTCATTGAGATAGAAACCCAGGAGAAGGGAGAGGCTCAGGGGACATAATAATTGCATTTGAGGCCTCTGGGGTGGCTGTGCCTATGGGACAGCCTGGCCCCATAGTTCAGAGCAGATGAGGGGACCGAACCCATGAGAGACGTCTGGGTGGAGACCCAGCTGGGAGTCACCAAATCCCACAGAGATGGTAACAAAACCCTCAGGATAGAAGAGACTGCCTAAAGCATCTGTGGCCAGCAGGACCCCTGCTGGGGTGAGGGCACAGGGGCCTCCTTTGATGCTTCAGACCAACGTGGGTCCCCGGGAATCATCTGCACCATCTATTTCCCCGTTGCCACACTTGCTCATCTAGTGTGACTAACTAGTCCTGTTTGCCTGGGACTTCCCTGATGTTGAAACCAAGAGTGCTGCGTCCTGGGGACCCCTCAGTCGAAGGCAAACCAAGGCAAACCAGGACACGTGGCACCTTTGGCTTTTCTCAGTTTTAAGAATTCAGTTAGCATCTGACTTCCCTAGTTAATGGGAATAGCATTTAAGAGTCAGAGGAAGGAGGATGCCAGGAGGAGCCAGGAACTGGGCTTGAAGGGAGGGGTAAGACCTCAGGGAAGCCTCTTGGATCCCCTTCGTCCCAGGAAATTGGTACGACCCGGATCTGGTGGCTCAGGTTCTGGGAGCGAACCTAGGGCCACTCTTCCCCATCCCCATCCCTCTTTCTCCCCACGGAGGCCATCTGCTTCCCGGACATGCCACAGATCCCTCCTTGTGGCCCCACGAGGTGGCGCTGCGCCCAACGTCAGCCCAGGCCTCTGCCAGCTGGGCAGAGGGGTCCAGAGAGCCTCAGGCCAGCCCTTTGAGCCGGCTCGCCATCGTCCCTCTCCGAGGCCCAGGGCGCTCAGGAGCCGTCTGGTGGAAGAAGATGCCCCGAAGCACCCGTGGGGCACGCAGGCTTTCTCTCTCACCAGGCATACATCTACTCAGACACATTCTGCCGCCCACACAGACCCTAAACACGCTCGACCCTGCAGCCCTGCAAGAACGCCCGGCAGAGCCAGGATGCACCTGTGGGGTTATCACTTCCAGTCCCTTTGGAGATGGCATTCCCACCCCCCCAGCCCCCCACCCCCCCAGGAACATCCATCCAGGAATACACTGCCTTCTGCAGTCAGGTGCCCTTCCCTCACCCTCTCTTCCGCCACACCCCCTGCCATGCCTCCCTCACTGCCCTATGGTGGGGACCAGATAAGACACTGGAAGAGATGGGGCTTCATGAGAGTGCAGTGGGGGTGACATTAGCCACACACACAGATGCTCTCAAACACGCCTACACACGCAGCAACATGCAGCTCCTCACACCTGGGCCCCAGTCACCCCCAAGAGAGCTCATGGGCAGCTCTGCACAGGACTGCATTTCAAGGACACACGCCTGGTCCAGACACCCGCTGCCCAGCAGGCCCCTCCTTCCCTTTGGCTATGAAACGGAGCTGGCAAAGAGGCCCAGTGCCCAGGCAGGGCTTCCCCAAATCTCCAGACTGCCCCCCTCCCCCCCAGCCTCCAGGTCAGCTCTGGCTAGAAATATGCTCCTGCCGCCCACCCTCACCTCCGGCCCTGGTCCCAGCTCCGCTGCCCTGGCTGTGTGATCTCAGGCAAGGCCTCCCACTCTCTTGTCCCTCCTCTGTTCTCTGAGGCTGGATTGTCCTCTATCAGATGTTAAGGGGTCGTGGGGGTACTGGAAAGAGACCTGGGCAGTGGAAGATGTGTTGGCCTAGAGGGTCTGGCCCGCTTAAATGGGAACTCCCATTCCACCCAAGCCTGGGTGGCCTTGGGCACCCTGAGAAACCTTTCCCGGGGTTTGTAAGGAGCCCCGCACAGGGCCTGGTACTCCAGAGGCATCTGGGCAATCTTTGCCTCCTTTATCGCAGGGAACCGTCATTTTGTGGCAGGGATTGTATAGAAGGGGAGACTGTATACAAGAAAGGATTTCTATACCCCTGACAGAGCTGCCCAATGACAGGAAGCTGCGTTCCAGAGGAGAAAGGGAGTGAGCCCACCCCAGAGCCCACCTGGCTCCTTCTCACCCAACCCCTGCCCTCAGCCCAGCACCAGGCCTGCGAGCTCCTTCTCCATGCTAGGGGTAAGCAAATCTGGGGAGGACTGGGTGTCCGGGAGCACGGGGCTGTGGCCTGGGTGCTCTAGTGTGCACACTTGTGCACGTGCCTGTGTGTGTGTGTGCCTGTGCCTGAGGCTCTCTCTCCACGTGGCGGAGAGTGTGTGCAAAACCTCTCAACTGAGCCTGGGGCTTCAGTTCGAATCCCAAGGACACTTGCAGGCTCTGTGACCTTAACCCAAGTTACTTCACCTTTCTGTGCCTCAGTTTTCTCATTTATAAAATGGAGATTATGATGCTAATAAAACTAAATAATAGACAGGCCTCACGGGGATTAAAGAGACGATGTGTGTAAAAAGCAGTTAGCCAAGCACCTGGTGGCACATGGTTAGTGTTCAAAAAACTCTTGGCTGCTATTTTATGTAATGCAGCTGGCACTGTGTACGCATTCATTCATTCATCCGTTCGTTCGTTTTTATTCATTAGCTGACTCCAGCTCCGTGCCAGGCCAGCCTTGTGCTAGAGACTGAGGCCACCGAAATGAACTGGATAGGGTTCTTGCCCTCCAGGAGCTTCCAGAAGGATGGGGGAGACAGAATCTGAACACCAACAGCAAGAGCAGAGCAGATGTTGAGAGAGGAAGCTCGGAGATAGGGGAGGGGGGAAGAGGTCACTGGGAAAGGAGGGGAGCCACCCCCGTGTACCCCCCACTCTGTGCACCAGCCCCTTTGGAGAATTCCCTGTTTCCTGTCTGCCTGCTTTCCTACCTCTAGGCCTTTGCTCACACTTTCCTTGGCCCAGAAAGCTCCCCTCCCAAGTTCTGCCTGGTCACTGCTATGCATTTTTGAAAGACTCAGCCTCAGTGGCACCTCCTATGTCCACTCTTGGCTTTCCCCACCACATTCATCAGAGATGGGCCATTTAATCGGTGTGTGTCCGGCACGTGCCGCCTCCTGGGGCTACTTGTTTCTGATCCTAGAGCGCCATCGCTCTGTGACCTTGAGCATTGCATTTCACCTCTCAGGCCTCGAGTTCTGCCTCTGTAAAATGGGCAGCACCTTTTTCTAAGGACAGGTGTGAGGATCAAAAGACAGTATGTGTGGGGGAAAGCGTTTTGCAAACTATAAATTGCTGGGCACCTGTCCAGGAGAGTTTTTATTCAAACAGCTTCCTTTCCTCTCCTGGGTGTGAGCCAAAAGGTGTGTACACCTCCCAGGCTTGGGCTGCATTTACCTGGAGCTCAGGTGTGGGGCAGTTTCTGTTTGGGGTTGGTTTGTGTTTGATCTCAAAGGCAGGGAAACTCCCTCGCCCAGGTGATAGGGGCGCGGCCTGGTCCACAGGGCTGCCAGGGGAATCCCGAGGTTTGTAGGCTCTCATTGCCCCCCGTGGTGATCAGACAGAAACCCATCCCCCAGGAAGGAAGAAGGACTTTGAGATTGTGCTGTAGGGACAGAGTGTCCCTTGGAGTCAGGTAGCCTGGGTGTGATTCTGGCTCCTCTGGGTGACCTTAAGCCAATCACCTTCTCTCCAAGCTTCAGCTATAAAGCCGGCCTACAGGATTTATGATTTGGGGTGCCCCTTGTACACCAGGGGTCCCCAGGGCACCAAATGGGGCCCAAGAGCTGACGTGTGGGAAGTCTCTTGAAGTCAGGCTCTTGTCCCCACCTGCCTTCCCGGCCTTGTCGCCTCCACTCTGTCCCCCCACTCTGTGCTGTAGCCACCTGGTGAACTTGGGGTTCCCTCGAGGCCCTCAGGTCCCTAGACTCCAGCCATAGCCTGCCTGACATGCCCTTCCTCCCTGCCTCTCCCCGTTGTCACCTGTCTAATGTCCTCTCATCCCCAGGACCCTGCCCGGGTGCCAGGCACTGTGGGGTCCTCTTCTATCCACCTGCTTTGTGTCTTTGTGTCACTGTTGGTTTATGGGAGGCCTAGCCACACCACTTACACTGCTGCTGCGTCCCCAACACTTACGAGGTCAGTGCCAGGCACTTAAAGGCATGAATAAATACCCCTGAAGTCCTCAGCACAGAGAGCAGGGGGACCGTCTTCAAGATTCCGTGTGGTCTTGAGTTCGCGGGAAGAGCCCCCAGAAGGAACCGGGCTCGAGCCTCCACTCCACCAGTCACCAGTTGGGTGGTCTCTGGCAAACCCACCAGCTTGACTGAGCCTCGGCTTCCTTGTTTGTAAAGTGGAGTGGTTCTGGGGACTAGAGCGGTTACATGCCTGTGTCCCCGAGGGGCTCAGTGCACGGGAGCCACCACCGCTCTATCTCCAATTCTGCGAGCACTTCCTAGGGCAGGGGTATCACAGCTCCCTCCAGAGCTACAGCCAGGGCTGCTCAGGACAGCAGTGGGATGCAGCCCCAGGTCGGGCCAGGACACAGGGAGAGCCGGGGCAGCCTTCCCCGAGGTGCCCGCTGCTCCTGGAGTCTGGGCGGGCTTGGAGGAAGCCAGCAGAGGGCAGTGGGCCCCACTGATTTTCCAGGAAGAAAGCCAGCCAGGGCCTCGCTGACTTGGGAGGGGAATGCGGAACAGCTCTGGGGGGTCCTGAGGCCCGGTGTCCAGAGCAGCCGGGCCTGGCTCGGGCACTGTGTGTTCCGGCGACTGCGTGGGCAGGACAGGTGGCCAGGGACAGGGCCACGGGTCCCAGAGGCTCCCCTGGGAGCAGCCTTGGCTTCCAACAAGGGACGTGTGATGGGCAGCAGTTCGTCAGGGCCTCTCCGAGGCCTTAGGAACCCAGAACCCATTTTACAGCCTCACACTGAGACTGAGCAATACTTACCAAGCTGATGCCCTGCACGAAGCATCGTGTCAAGAAGTGTTCGGGCCACTGGTTAGGAGCAGGGACTCTGAAGTCAGACCACCTGTTTTGAAGCCTGGTGACACCGCTCACCAGCCATGTGACTGTGGATGAGATACACAGCCTCTGTGCCTCAGCACCTCTGTTGTGAGGCCGAAACAAGCTAATGCATATGAAATGTCTAGAGTAATTCCTGGCTCGCAGCATCAGTCTTCATCTAATGGGAGCTATTAGGTGGGACCTCACGCAAGTTACTTAACCTATCATGGCCTCAGTTTCCTCCTGTGAAATGGGACTCATAACAGTACTCCCCTCATAGCATTATTACAAGGAATTAAATGAACTCATTTTTAAAATTTTTTAAATGTTTTATTTATTTATTTTTGAGAGAGAGGCAGACAGAGCTAGTGGGGAGGGGCAGAGAGAGAGAGAGGGAAACACAGAATCCAAAGCAGGCTCCAGGCTCTGAGCTGTCAGCACAGAGCCTGATGTGGGGTTTGAACTCACGAGCTGAGCCGAAGTCGGACGCTTAACCGACTGAACCACCCAGGTGCCCCTAAATGAACGAATTTATGGAAAGTGCTTAGATCCTGAGAATAACACCAAGCGCCAAGTGCTCAATATTAAAGTCTAATATGTATCCTGTGACAGTTACAAATGTGAGTTACGGTTGTGACCTGTTTCTCTGGACTCCTCCACCTGCTCTAGAAGAAGACCTGGGCTTTGCAGACAGATCTGCTGCCTGAGTTCGAATCCCACCTCGACTACTTCTTAGAGGGAATGATAATAGTCACTGTTTAGAGAATCAAATGAGAACATCAATTTAAAACTCTATTTGAACAATTCCTGGCATAGAATACATTTCAATAATGTTCCCGCTATTATTCCCCATTGACAGGAGAGGAAACAAACTCGGAGAGGTTATGGAAAGCTAGTAGCAGAGCCAGAGCCAGGTCCTGGGTCCTGGTGGGTTCCAGGGGGGGTGCCTCTTGAAGGAGGACTGGAGAATCGGTGGGTTAATAGACCAACAATACTGGGCCAGGAGGAGGCAGAGACAGTCATGAGCCCAGGGCTCTGCTCACTGTGCCACTGTGGTTTGCTCCCAGATGGCATGCCTGGTGCCAACAGGTTAAGAGCCTTTCTGCATGGGGGGCTGTCCCAGGAGAAGACATCGATGGCAGACCCTGTTGGTCCAGTGGGTGTCTTCATGCTGAAGCCAAGGACACAGAGGGCCACCTCCATTGTGGATCTGAGAGAAGCTGCTAGTGCCACCCAGGTGTCCTAACTAGTAACTTCCCATCCTGCCGTTCCAGCGTAGCCCCAACATACCTCCCAGCCCCCCTCCCCAGCCCTCTTCCCATCCCCATCACGACATACTCTTCTGTGCCTTTTTGCATTAGCACATGCTGTTCCCCACTCCTGGGATGCCATTCCCTCTCCTCTGCCTGATGCGCCTTCCCGGCAGCATGAGTCATCCCTCTGGGCTCCTCCTGCACTTACCCAAGCTGAGGCAGCAATTGAAACCTTGTCTTGTTCCCAAAAGTCTTTGAGAGGAAAGCACTTTGTTCATTTCTGTGCCGGTCTCCCTTTGCCCGTCCAGGTCCGCCGTCACTCTTCTCCACCCTGCTCTGCGTCCTGGGGAGGCTGGCCACACTGCCTACCCCTGGGCTCAGCCTGAGGAGCCTCCGGGAGACTGGAGGGCAGGGGCAGAGCGAGGGGTCCCCTGGCTGGCTGTGTCCCCTCCAGGAAGTACTCCTCTCCTCACCCTGAGGCGCCTGGTTCCTCCCCCTGGACACTGAGCTCCCGAGGCAGGGCCGTGTCTGAGCCAGTCTGCATGTCTGTGCAGAGGGCGGCCCAGAGAAGATACTTGGGAAATTTCCTTGACTCGGACTGCACCAAAATACCAAGACGGCTGTACACGTGAGATTCAGTGAATGGAGCCACGTTGAGTCCGCTCAGCCGGTCACAGAACCTTACTGAAGGACACGTGTGCCCGGCTTTGGCAGGGGCATCTGGGGAAAGGCTGCCTTCACGGATCTGGCATTGTAGTGACAGGGACAAGCAAAGCACACGCACACCATGCATCATTTCAGACCAGGAAGGAAGGCAAAGGGGTACAGAGTGACGGGGGGTGGGGTGCAATTTTAGATACATGGTTAGGAGGCCACTTGGGAGAGAGGGGTCTTGAAGGAGCCGGACCAAGCGATGCTCTAGTGCAAGGACATTCCACACGGAGGGGCCAGGAGACAGAAAGGCTGGGGGTGGGAACGACCATGGCCTCTTGAAGATCAGCAGGGAAGCCAGGAGTCTGGGGAGACCCTTCCGACTCTGGATTTGAGGACTCCTTAGGGAAGAGGCTTCCTGAATTGTGCAGGAGGGAGTCCCAGGCAGGCACTCTCCCTGTGTTCCTCAATCCTCACGATGACCTCGTGAGGAGGGTCTTTGTGCCCTTATTCCATGCACGGGGAAGCTGAGGCTGAGACAGGTTAAGCAACTTGCTCAAGGACACACAGAGTCAGGGCAAGAATGGAAACGAACCCAGGTCTGCCTGACCCCGAGGCCAGAAGGCATTTTCCCAGGGCCAGCACTTCCATTTACCAAGGATTTCCTCATCAGTAACATTGGCCCTACCGAGACAGGCGGGCGGGAGGACCCGAAGCTCCTGCTTCCGGGTGGGCAAGCCCAAGGCCACATAACCAGTGGGAGGAGGGGGAAGCTGGGGGTCAAGGCCCCCACTCTCTGCAAAGGGGAAACTGGTACACTCTTCCAGGGCCAGGGCGTGTTGGCTAATGGGTATCATTCCAGCCCTTTCATTTCTAACAGACACTGCACTGTCAGAAAGACTGTCATTTCCCACGGCTCAGGCAGGATAATCAACGTGCTGGCTGTCCAGAGGGCTGGGAATGGTAGTATCGGGACACGTCCATGAAGGTAAACCCATCCTCTCCCTGTTGGCCGTTCCAGTCCTTCCCCAACCAGGCACAGCCCTTGGGTTTGAGAACATGGCCAGGGGGCCCAAGAGGCCCCAGCCCACCGCACAGGCCCCAGCTCAGCGAAGAACTGCCTCCTCTCGGCCTCGCTTCAGCATTTCATGCCTGTGACCTTGTGCAAGGTCACACATTCTCCCCAGACCTCAGTTTCCTCATCTGTGAAATGGGGGCAATTATGTCTGCCTCACAAGGTGGCTTTCTTTTTTTTTTTTTTTTTTAAATGTTTTATTTATTTCTAGGAGAGAGAGAGAGACAGCATGAGCAGGGGGAGGGTCAGAGAGAGAGGGAGTCACAGACTCCGAAACAGGCTCCAGGCTCTGAGCTGGCAGTCAGCACAGAGCCCAATGCGGGGCTCGAACCCACGAACCGCGAGATCATGACCCAAGCGAAAGTCGGACGCTTAACCGACTAAGCCACCCAGGCGCCCCTAACAAGGTGGCTTTCTTGAGCTGCCACAACTCAAACACTTGCCATGTAGTTGGTGCTTATGAGTCGTCACTCCAACGGTGACGGACCCAGAGGTGATGATGCTTTTGTCTCATTTTAAAAACAGAAACTGAGGCCGGAGAAGGGAATGGGCTCCTGAAGGCCACACACAGCAAGTCGGTGGCAAAGTTGGGCTGAGAACTTGGGTTTCTAGGCCAGAGCTTTTGTATGAATTCATAGGTCAACGGTCATAACTGAGGTTTGTTGAATCCTTCTCAGGTACCGGGCACTGCCATGCGCTATCTCAGTCCCCACACAGAACCAACAAAGCAGGTGTTATTTATTATCACCCCCACTCTGCAGGCAGGAGGGCTGACCCTGGGGGCGGGGGATGTAACAAGTCTTGTCCAGAGAAACTGAGACCCAGGTGATTTGTAGGCTGGCAAAGGTAGCTCAGTGGCTAGAGGAATCTGAGAGGGAGAAGGTGGGGGAGAGTAAAAGAGGATGGGGCCTCTGCTCCCAACACCCCAGGATGTCAGTTGAAACCCCCCCCCCCCCACTGGCACATTACCCTGGCAGACCTCCCTGGCTCATCGTGTTGCTACGATCTTACAGCAAGCTATGAACAGTGGTCCCATTCTGCAGATGGCTATATCGAGGCTCACAGAATCAAAGTGACTTGCTCACGTTCACACAATTAATAAGAAGAACTTGGACTTGAATCCAGTTCTCCTAAGATCCAGGCAACTCTTTTTTCCCTTGCTTAATTCATTGTTTACTTTGTTGGTTTTTTTCTCTCTTGTTTTCTCTGCAAGCTACTGTCTGCCTCCCTCTCCCTAAAGCCTGGTTGTAAGCACCTCAAAGGCAGGAAATCTCATTTGACTTCTTTGCTGCTGCTTGGAGCCGGTCACAGCAGTGGGGATAAAGCTGGAAACAAGTGGATGTTGGTTGGGTTGTCAAAAGAACTATAATCGGGCTCCATTGATCCCAGTGGTCAGCATGGTCAAGGTGGAGATTTCTGTTGATTGTGAGTGATTCGTTACACATATATACAGTGAGCAGGGGAAAGAGGTGTATTGTAACTGTAGTTTTGGTTTATTTTTCATTAACAAGATTGCTTCACTTCTTGATACGTAGAGCTCTCGGAGGACTGGACCAATTTGCTTGAGGACGCTATAAAGCCCTGGGAACCCACCCCATGCTCCCTGTGGTGTAAACTTAGAGAACACGGGGACACTGGAGTAGCGCTGAGTGAAGTCCAATGGCAGAAGGTCCACAGGCTCCAAAAAGAACTCATCTGAAGGGAAACAATGGGCTCAACATCAGGGGTGAGGACAAAGACACAGGAACTTCAAACAGCTTTGCAGTCAAGGATCACGATCTATTTAAGGAAAAACGCCAACATGAAAGAGACTCCAGTCCTCAGCTTCCAGCCTCACCGCTGAGCACAGTGTGGGCCCGCCTGTGTTTTACGCGGGGATCCGACCTTGCAGGGCATCGGCACCTCTTCAGACAGGATCCACTGGGATGAGCACAGCCAGTCTCCAACAGCGACACCACATGGCGGAGGCTGGGATGACAGCACTAGGTGGGGTTTCAGCTTCCTTTCTCTCTGTTTCTGGAGTTTGGAGGCAGGACTGGGCAGCTGAGGACGAAGTCCTCAAGGTTCCTGAGTCAGTTTGAGAGAGTGAAGGCCCCTAGATATTTCCTGCCAATGAAGGCTTGTGATGAGCCATTAGAAAAATAAGAGAGGCCCTTGTTTTTATCCTGAGTCGGTAAAGCACTTGTGCAAGTTACAGAACAAGTGACCAGTAACCACAGAACAAGTGACAGGTGACCACAGCTCTCCATGATGACAAGTAACACACACAGGAGACTTCTTGCCAGTAGCAGGCTATCTATGAAATTAGTAACAACTGCACACACACACACAAACACGCCATAGTTTACAGCTCATATCCATTCATGCTCTTCTCTGAGCCTCACGCCAGCTCTGTGGCCTTGGAAAGTGAGACTCAGAGAGGGACAGTGACTTGTCCATGGTCATCAACAAGTCGACAAAGCCTGGTCTGCTCCTGTTTAGGAGACCGCAAGCTGCCTCCCAGGGAAGCCAGGACCCAGGTCCCTTGCCTGCTCACAGCAGCATCAGAACCACAATGGCAATGACCATGAGGACTCCTGCCAGGATGCAAAGGCCCAGGAAGACAATGTCACTGGTGTCTTGGGTCACCATGGCCACCGGGCCCTCCAGGGCCTCCTCTTCATCCCTGGGTGGCGCTTCCTGAAGATGCTCGGCGGTGGCAGCATAGGGCCCAAGCCAGTTGGAGCCAGACAGCAGGTGGACAGACGCCTCCTTGCGCCGTGGCTCACAGCGCACCTCGTACTCATGGATGTCCTCCTGCCCCCCAGCCGAGAAGTCGATGTACAGCACACTGACGATCACTGAGGTGTTGTTCCTCCTCTGTGGGGATCACAGGGCACTCACTCACACCTGAAGGGACCAGGGGTTGACCCTGTTCCTCTAGATATGCAGGGGCTCAGTTCCAAGGAGGCAGAACCCTGGGAGCCCAGGTTCTAGTCCCAGCTCAGCCACTGACTCCCTTTCCGCTTGGAGCCTCAGTGTCCCCACTGTAAAGGGGTCACTAGGGGGATATCTGGAAGGACAATATCAGTTTTGATGGGTCAGTGCTTGCCCTGGCTTCAAGGCGGCGGCGTCTATAAGCAATAGTAGCAGCAATACCAGGGATTTTGCCGTGATCCAACCTCTGTTTCAAGTGCATTATCTCATTTAATGTTCACAGTGAGCCTCTCTTATTGGCACCATTAACATCCCCATTTTATAGATGAGGAAACTGAGGCTCAGAAGTTAAATCCCTTGCCTGAGGTCACATGGCACACAAGTGACAGGGAACTCAAGTCTCTGGCCATCCCAGTGGCACCACCCAGCTTTAGGAAGAGCCACTGAGGAGTGACATGCGGGGGGCTGGCACCCTGCTGCCCTCCCTACCCTTACAGACAAGGGAGGCAGGTTGCCTTGAAGATGGGGGGGGGTCTGGGGCCGGAACTGAGGGGCAGAGTTTTGGAGGGCAGTCTGGCGTGGTCTGGGGCGGGGGGCTACACGGGCACAGCGCTAGTCTCCCCACCCACCCTGAGTCCGCAGCGGCCATTACACCCCTCAGGCTGCCCATGTCCAGTGGTGGCAATTCTGAGCTGATGCTTCTAAACAGCAAAGCTGCCTGACAGTGCAAGCAGGCAGGAAGAGTAGGAAGCTGCCGGCACTGGACACTGGGTGACCCCTCTGGGGAAGGGTGCAGAAGGGTGTTCCAAAGGGCTCTCATACCATGTCCCCAAACAGGCGTCTGCATTTGCACCCTCAACCTATCTGTGACCACCTCCTTTGGGAAGACTGATGTCCTGGATTTTTGTGATACAGAATTGGGCTACTGGACGAAGAAAGACAGGACCCATGAGTGGAAGGGGACCCAGTGAGAGGGTAAGGTGGAGCCACATAATAAAGGAGAAAAAAATCAAATCAAATGGGGGTGAGGGGAAGTTTTAGGGGGTTCTGATGAATGAGAGACTTGAGGGGGGGAAATCCACACAAGATGTCAGTATTCTGGTTAAGAAATCAAGTCTCCAGTGTTTTTAAAGAGGTGCACAGAAAGGTTGTCACAGCCTTTGGCTGTTTGAGTTGCACATCTTTGTAAGTGACCCAACTCAAGAGCCTGGTCCTCGTGCATCTAGGACTTCTAAGGGTGACATTAGGGATCCAGGAGCTTTTATGTTTCCATGATATTGGCTCCAAGATGCCGTGATTCTTTGGCTCCAAGTTAGGGTGGTGTTTCCCTGACTCAGGGGTTCTGAGTGCCTATGATCCCTCATTCTCAACTTCATAGTCCTTGCCTCTGGGACTCTCTGTTGTCATCATTTCATGACTCTGTGGAACGTCTGAAGAAAATCCCTGGGGGATTTAGGGCATGAGGTAGGGGTGAGGGTGGATCATCTTGGCAGCCAAGAGTCTGCCCCCTCTTCTCTTCTCCTCAGATCTAAAGGACAGAGATTTCCAGGAGGCTGGGGGAGCAGAGGGGCAGGCTGGAGGGGCCAAGGGCATACGTTCAGCTAAGGTTGGGGCCAGTAGGGTTTGCCGGGAAGTGTGTGATTTCTCCCAAGCCAGTCCGCCACATCCCTGGATACCAAGTCTGGGGATGGGGACTCCTTCTGGGGGGGGGGTCTCTCCTTTCCCCTCCAATCTGTCCCTAAGAATACAAACATCCAAGGTGCTTGGGGTGCTGCCTGGCCACTGAGGCCCTCAAACCTGGGGTCAAAGCCTCGAAAATATAAGGATTGTAGAAAAAATTCATTTGTAAGCCTTACTACCTTTGGCAGGAAGTGGATCCTTCTATTTTGTTGTGTGGATCCCAGCGACAATTTGGATCACAGGTTAGGAAGGGGTGGCGGGAGGCAGCGAGCACTGCGTGTTACAGGGGTGGGGGCTGGGTGGTGAAGGGTTCCCTGGAGAAGGCAAGGAACAGCAGGAAGCCCTCCAAGGACAGTCAGGGTCAAGGCCTCTGGGAGGAGCCCTCAGTAGGGGCTTTTGGCTGTCACTGGGTTGTGCAGCGTTGGGCTCCCTGCTCTGTCTTCCCTGTTTGAGTTCTTTGTTGCGTCTACACTGAGCACGTTTGTTGAGGTAAAGCCAAGATGGGCTGAGTTCCACATCCTGGCTTGTGGGGTCACTGGAGCCAGAATTCTCAGGATGGCGAGTGCCTCTCCTCACACCTGCCCTCCTCCCCTCCCCCACCCCTGCCCTTACCTGAGACTCGGTGCCACAGGTGTCAAAGCGGGCCTGGATCCGGAAGGTGCTGCCGGCTTCCTGGGCAGTACAGCTCCGGCTGCCCAGGTAGACCTTGGTCCGCTCCAGCGGTGCCAGCGCCTGTGCTGAGATCAGGATCTGGAAGTCCGTGCGGGAGCAGCTCACGTTCATGGGCACGACTGGGGGCAGAGGGAGGGAGGGGCTGGAGGCCTTAAGGGGCAGGCGGTCAGCCCCCAGCACCCCAAGACTAAGGGAAACCAAGGCTCAGAGAGGGGAGACTACTATGTGGCCCTATGGGGATGTTTCACATGTGTTAGTCCATTTAATGCCATCAGACTATGAGCTGCCCAGGCAAGCACCAGCCTTCTTGTGTTCTCGCAGCCCGGCTCCGAATTGGCAGGTGCTGTGAGTGCTGAATAAATGAATGAATGAGTGAGTGAGTGAGCAAATATTCTTAACCATGAGGAGAGCTACTATTTGCTGATCTCTTTGCCATGTGCCAGGCAATTCATTCAATCATTTAACACATATTTATTGATGGCCCACTACATGCAGGCACTATTCTAATAGGCACCCTGGAAATGGAAATGGAAAACAAAAAACAAAAACAGCCCACCTTCCTGCCTTCTTGGAGCTTACATTCTAGTTGGGCAAGGGGGCAATCAATACATAAAATAAAATATGTGTCAGAGTGGGCTGGAAGAAAATCAAGCAAAAAAGAAACAGGGATGGTGGAGGGTGGTGGGTGGTGGGTGGGCACAGAACAGTAGTTTTGCAAAGGGTGGCGAAGGAAGCCTCACTCTCTCCCCACGAGGACCCCATGAGGTGGACACAACTAAACCCATTTTACAGTCTTGGAAACTGAGGCTCAGAGAGCTGAGGCTATTTGTGGGGGTTGAGTTGGGATATTAACCATTATTGAGTCTATAGGTTTGAGTCTTTAGGTATCTCCCCACCCTATTTGGCAGGTCCCTGCAGCCCTCCAGGCTAAGATGGTGTGATGTTTTGTGTCTGGGTGTATTTTGTATTTGAGCATGTGTCTTGCGGGGGCGGGGGAGGGGTCTGCCATGCTGGCTGGGCCGGGGGCAGTGGAGGGGGAGGAAGGGGTGGCTGGTGGGAGGGAAAGGGAAGAGCTGGCAGGCAGAGGCCTGGAACTCTCAGCCCCTCTCCGGGAAATGCCTCAGACATATTTCAGCCTCTGGTGTCTGGGCAGTTGGGGATTTATGGGCCCGCCGTCTCCCACAATGATCTCGGTGGCGCTGAACTGTGTGCCACCCCTGATTGATGCTGAGGTTGTCCTCCAGCTGGGAGGCCGCCTGCAGCCTGGGCCACATCTGGAGCCTGGCAGAGCAGGAGTGCCCCTGTCTGACCCTGGGCTCCCATGGGGATCTGGGGAGGAGGGTGGGGCGGGTGGGAGGGGGGATCCTGGCCCTGGAACAGAGCCAGGATTCCAGCTGCCCCACCCCCATTCTCTGGAGGCACCGAAAGGAAAAGGGGCTTGTCCAAGATCCCACAGAGCTGGGAGAGGACCCAAGCCCAGAAATAAGACTATCAGAGCCGAAGGGGGATCTTAAAGATCCTTCAGCCAGGGTCCTCATTTTACAGGTGGAAAAACCGAGGCCCGCGGAGAGAAGACAACTTACCGGCTGGCTGTGGCAGATCGCATGGCACCTGGCTCTCCTGAGTGAAATGCTAGAAGGGGGCTGCTTTAACAAGGGACAGCTCTCCTCCCCTAGCTTATGGATGGAGCCGCCTGAGGCCCTGGAGGGTGGGCCTGCCCAGCTCACTTTGCTGCCCCTAGATCACTGAGCCTCTGCTATTTCCCTCCCCATCACCGCTTGCATTTGGGGTAAGGACCGAGGGGAGATGTTTTGCATGCAGACCAGGCCTGAGACGCATGACAGGAAAAATCCACCCTCAGCAAGCACGCCCTCGGAGTCAGGAACGGGGACCTCTTTCCCTCATTTCATCTGAATGACCGCCTGCCTGGGGCATTTATCAACCCCTTGTACAGATGAGGCCGTTGGATGGCCAGTAAATGGCAGCATTTGGATGTGGCCTTGGTCTGTGTGAGCTCAGCCCTGACGCCCTCCCCTCGGGCATGAGTTCTGGTCTGGGCTGTGCCCCCACAGCCTGTGTGACTGCGGGGGTCTTCCCTCTCCCTGTACCTTCCTTCCCACATCTGCACAATAAGGAGCTTTACTTGACTCAGGCAGAGGGCAAAATGGGTGCAGAGCACAGGCATTTCTGGGCCTGTGACCCAGGGAAGGTGATGACAAGAGAACAGAGATGATGGGTGCTGCTGGCTGGGGTATTGAATGGGCACGATGGAAGCCGGAAAAGCCCAGGACCAGCTTCCTCAGCTGCCTCTGTAGCTATAGGCATGGCTGTCTGCCCAAGTTCAAACCAATGAGACCAAGAAGTCTTTTCAGAGCTTCTGAAAATGCTTTTGCTTTCCTGGTAATGGGACATTTGTAGCTGGCATCTCCCCTACCCTCTTCCAGCCTTGAACATGGACATGATGTCTGGAGCTGTAGCAGCCGTCTTGCCATCATGAGGCCAAGAGCATTCCAGAGATACCGGCTGAGACAGTGTTAAGTCCCCGAACGAACAAAGCAGCCGCCCGGCTCTGGACTGCTTGTGATGTGAGGGGGGGAAGGCCATTTGTGCAAGCCCCTGCCAGTCAGGATTTATGACCCATACAAGCAAAGCCTGTCGGCATCTCTGTGGTTATGCCAACTGCTCATCATAAATAATATGGCCATATTTTGTGTGCTACCCCTGGATACATAAGATAAGCCACAGCTCAAGAGAGGCCAGGGGCCCAAGGGGGAAGGAGACAGGTGGGGTCAGGGGAATTAAGGATCATGGAGTCGAAAACTGGAAAGGCAGGGCCCTGTGGGAGCGGGAGTAAGCAAGGGCCACACCGGCGTGGTGTCAGAGGACCCAAGGCAGCTGGGACTGCAGCCACACGGGAAGAGGCTGAGGAGACCAGCTGGTGGGTTGGAGGGAGAAAGCTGCCAAGACCTGGGACCCCACCTTTGCCCTCCCCCATCAGCACACCCACACCCTCCACCCCAGCTGACCTCCAATGTAGGCCACAGAGAAGCCCCTTCGTGTGGTGCTGCGGTCTGTGTGCAGCAGAAGCAGAAGCTGGTTGTGGCTTGAAGTGACTGGTGCTGGCAGGTGGTGGCCACACCAGTTCCCCAGCAGGGACGCCTCCTCGCTGGCCCCATCGAAGGCCGCCAGGTAGTCAAAGTCGCAGGTCCTGGTCAGGCTGCTGGGACCCTCCAGATCCAGGTCCAGAAAGAACACCTTGACCCGGTAGCCAGGAGGCAGGCGGATGGTCCAGTGGCAGTGGATGTGGTTAGGGTAGGAGCTGGGGTACTGTGGGCTGGAGAAGTTGCCTCGCACAGCTGTGTACACATCCTGGCATTCTCCTGGATTGGGGAGAGAGGGGCAGCAGGAGCAATGATGAGAAGGTGGGGACTGTCACCCTCTGCGGTACAGCTGGGGCAGCGGTTGCCACGAAGGTCCTAAAACCACCCTGGCAGATCGTGGGCTCCGTGGCCAGCAAACCAGACAAGTGAGCCCAAAGCCTGCTTTAAACTCAAACTGGCTGGGAGCTGGGACTGTCATTCCAGTTGGCAGGCCACGAGTCCTGGCCTTGAATTCCAATAACAAGACTAATACTTGTCCTCAGAGTGGAGTCCAAACTCGGACTTGACAGACAAGGTGGCTCATGACCTGATCTCACTCATTTTCTGACTGTCCCACCCAGCCCTACCTCACAGCCTCACCAAACATCTAGCATAGAAGCACACTAAGCCCTCTCTGTCCTCTGTGCTTTTGCACATGCTGATCTATCTGGAATACCCTTCCCATCCTCCTGCCCCCTGCTAACTCCTTCAAAACACTACTCAACTCTCTCCTCCTCCAGGAAGTCATCCATGATCCTTACTGTTAGCACTGATCACGGTAGGTTTTCATTGTCTATTTCCTTCTCCATCTCCTCCACTGTCTAGTTCACTTCATGGTGAAGAGTTCATTCATTCATTGGTACAAACACTAATTGAATCCCTTCTTTGTGGCAGGCACAGAGACAGACCCAAAGGAACTCACAGTCAGGGGAGATCAACGTGCAAAGCACAAACATAAATGAGAAGTGTTAGATCATTGCTGAGGGAGTTGAAAGAAGGGACTAACTCTGACTCAATCAGGAAGACTTCATAGAGGAGGTGACAGGTTTATGCCGTGGCACTGGCCGGGCAGAGACATGCATAGCATGCACAGAGGACTTGAGGGGTGGCCCCAGCCCCTTCTACCTGAGAAGTAGTAGGCTTTGAAGCCCCGGCCTCCAATGTTAAAGTCGGACTTGAAGACCACCTGCAGCTCGTGACCCAGCGACACAAGGGTGGGGGGCCGGGTGCTGCCACAGTAGTGATGCCCGCGGGCAGGGCCAGGCCCCCCAAGGACGACCACGTAGTCATAGGTGCACTCCTCATTGCCCTCCATCTGGAAGTCCACGAACACCAGCTTGACGGTGGTGGGGCCGGCAGCCCGGATCACCCAGTGGCACTCCACGTTGTTGGGGTAGTTGTCAGGGTACTCAGGACTGGTGAGGACCCCCGAAAGGCCCGTCAGGACACCACCACACACATCTGCAAGGAAGCCCTCCTGAACTGACCTTTCTTCCTCCCCGTGACCCCCTGAACACCTGCCCTTGGGAACCAGACACCCCACAATGTGCCATTCCCACTGGTTTGGACGGGAACCTCATCACCATCCACTGTGTGCTTGCTGAGTGTCAGGCCTGGGCTCACCCAATGGGTCACAGGGAGTGCTGGAATTGCCTGATTGCAGAGCCTGGGCACTTGACCTGGTGATTCTCACTGTCCCCTCCTACTGGGCCCGTGGGGCACAGAGCCTGAGGTTCGTGAGTTCGGGAACGTTCTCAAACCTCTGTAACAGAAGAACAAGCTGAGGCTTGGACAGAGGATCTGATGAAGTAGATAAAGATGGGCTTGTAGTCTGAGGCTTGAGGTGTCCTCTCAGCTCTGTCTTCTCTTAGGAGTGTGGCCCCGGCAAGTGACCCAGTCTCCCTGAGCCTCATGGGACTATTAGAGGTCAGAAGACCTGCCCAGCCGGCTCCACCAGACCCAGCCTCACGCAGAGTCTAAGATGCTGCCGAAAGCCCTTGGGGAGCCAGTGTGGCCAATATAATCCGGAGGTGGGTGATGACGAATGGCGTGACCAGCTGGAGGCCACCAGCAGGGAGGGGCGCGCTGGTATTTCCCAAGACTCCAGAATCTCGCCCCAGGGCATGGCTTGGTGACCCTAGCACTACCCTGCCCGGCCGCTGAGGATGGGACTCCTTGCCCCTCCCAGCCATGTAAGCTTGGGAAGGCACATGCCCTCTCTGCTCTCAGGGTTACTGTGTGTGACAGGAGACATGTGACTGTTCTGACAGTCTGTGAGACCCTTTTCAACACGAACGCCCTTAGCTTTCAATCCAGGCTCTGGGGCTTCACAGGGGCATCTGTCTGCCAGCCTGTGGTGCAAGTTTCACTCTTTTTTTTTTTTTTTAATTTTTTTAATGTTTTATTTATTTCTAGGAGAGAGAGAGAGACAGCGTGAGCAGGGGAGGGTCAGAGAGAGAGGGAGTCACAGACTGAAACAGGCTCCAGGCTCCGAGCTGGCAGTCAGCACAGGGCCCGACGCGGGGCTCGAACCCACGAACCGCGAGATCATGACCTAAGCGAAAGTCGGACGCTTAACCGACTAAGCCACCCAGGCGCCCCCAAGTTTCACTCTTATGCTGTGTTCAGACCGTCTTTCATGTACCGAGAGACAGTGTCCACAGTCACCGGTCATATATAAAAATTTCACTCACTGGAGGCCATCAATATTGACTTACGGTTTCTGTGATTGACATATAATAAGTAAATGTTAAATACATGAACTTACAAAATACAGTAAAGGCATACCAATAAAATACTGCCTTTATCTCTTTTAGGTACAAGGGACTAACATAAGGTTCCATTTGCTCCACAGGTACTCCTGGTTTTAAATGTTGGAGACCATTGCTCCTGGTATTATGACTTCAATACCCTAACATTTAAAAAACCTAAGGGTCTAAAATTCCCAAACTATGATGAAATCAGTCTGTGACTCTTGTGTTTTCGCATTCTGCAACTCTGTGCCTCTAAAGCCAGCTCGGGGAGCGGTGTCCCACCTGAGCCCCCCCATTGCTGTGGGTGGGCCCTGTGCTCCAGGAGCCTCAGTAGTTGTCTGTGCTTGAGCTAACATGATTTAGGCCTTCGGTTTGGGCCTTGGGAGAAGGGAGGAGGTGTGAGTGTATGCAGAGAGGCCTGGAGACAGGAGGAATGAGTCAGGGAAAAAGGCAAGGAGAAGAAGGCCCTGCCCCCTCACTAGACTAAGGGGCAGGTTTCTATCTGGTTGAAGGAGGGAGGGCTAGGGACCTACAATATAAGAGGCATTAGGAAAGACTTAGGGAGGGGCATCTGGGTGGCTCAGTCGGTTGGGTGGCCGACTTCAGCTCAGGTCATGATCTCGAGGTCTGTGGGATCGAGCCCTGCACCAGGCTCTGTGCTGACAGCTCAGAGCCTGGAGCCTGCTTCGGATTCTGTGTCTCCCTCTGTCTCTGCCCCTCTCAAGCTCTGTCTCAAAAATAAAATAAACATTAAAAAAAAAAAAAAAGGAAAGACTTAGGGAGGGAGCGTGTCACCAGCCCCACACAGATTATGCACATCTTATACTCCAGAGGACTCGGGGTAGGGTGGGCGTGGTCCCTGGCCCATCCCCAGAGCACGGTGTCCTCTCCTTTGTCCTGATGCCATGGCGTGGGATAAGGACGACACCAAACACAAGAGTCCAGCAAGACCCTCCTGGGGACTCCAGGACTACTGTCGTGAAGGTGGGGACCCACAACCACCATGACCACAGCCAGAGGCTGCCTTTGCCCCTGAACTGTGACAGCAGGGTCACCCAAGCTCCAGAACAGCTGCAAGTCTCACCTTAGCCCACTTCTCTCCTCCCTCCTGCCCCTGCAGGGCCACCCTCTCCCCTGCCAGGTCCCCCTTGCCTTTCTGGTAGCCGGCGGAAAAGCCTCGGCTGGCCACGTGCTTGTCTGAGTGGAAGACGACAGACATGACGTGCCAGGAGGAGGTGAAGGGCGGCGGGGGCACCTGGCCACAGAACCTCCCCAGCAGGTTGCCCTTGTCTCCTGAGGCCCCATTGTAGACCTCCAGGTAGTCGAAGCCGCAGGTGTCATGGTACTCCAGGTCGAAGGCATGGAAGGTGAGCAGCACTGAGGAACCCTCGGCCACCACGATCAGCCAGCTGCACTCTGTGTTGTAGGGGTAGAGCCTGGGAAAGTTGGGGCTGGAGAAGTTTCCGGAAGGTGCTGAGAGCACACCCCCACATTTGACACCTGGGGCAAGAGGGGAGAATGGCTCAGTCAGTGCTGAGGTCCTGGGTGGGGGGTGGACCCAACCACAAAGCTGGGTCTTTGGGATGGAGTGAGAGAGCATGAGGCCATGACCCTAAATTCACTCATGTATGCCCATGTGTGCTCATTCATTCGCTTATTCCTCGAATACTTATCAAGCATTCTTTCATTCATTCAACAAACCTCGTCTGAGTGCCAAGCAATGTTCAAGGTGCTGTGCTTACAGCAGAAGCAGAGCAGACAAAAATTCTTGCCTTCATGGAATTTACTTTCTGATGGGAAACCCGGATGATAAGCGCAGTAAGTAAAATACAGAGCATATTGAATAGTGATTAGTGCTGTGGCGAAAAATAAAGCAGGGAAAGGAGATAGGGCACGTCGGGGTGGACCTATAATTCTAGATAAAATAGAACTATAAGCCAGGCCCTACACATGTGCGGTAAGGAATTTAAAAATTACAGATGATAATACCCCCCACCCTGAGCGAAAATGTGCACAGCCTGTTGCGATGTTAAAAGTACATTCTTATCTGCACATATTTGCTTATATTTAAAAAACGAAAACAATGGAAGGAAACTAATAAAAATGATTCTCTGTCAGGGGATGGAGTAAACAGAGGGAGGAAAAGGCATATGCTGGCTAGACCTCTTTTGGTGAGACTTGTTTTATGATTTTGACTTTATGATCATGAATAACTTTTAATATAGTTTTTAAATGGGCAAAAAAAGAAAAGCGTTTTTAAGTAACCCCTAAATATTCCAAACTGAAACAAATGCACTTAGCTATATATCAGGTTGGAGGCATATTCACATGGGGAAAAATGACTTCAAATGACCTGGAAATACACTTTTTTGACTGTATGTTCCTAGTGGGATATATCCCCAGGACAAAATGAACCACAAAGAAATCTGAAACATTACTCACTCAACTTACTATTTGAATAACAGTCAGTACTGCTATTTTATACTATTTTACAAATCGGAATAAAGCACGTATGTTAATGTCAATAGAAGCTAAGATTTTCAGGGTAAGAGGATAGCAATACAACCATAAAATTAAAAAATTAAATAGAACATTTGTGATCCTCGATTTGAATTGAAAACAGTATGAATTTAAGATTTATCTTTATTTCTAAAAAAGATTTAATTTCCTAGCTCTGTTCACTGTAAAGGCCAACAAGCATGTAACCAAGCCTGTGCGGACTCAGAATGGGCGCCTCCCTGGGGATCGCACTGTGGCATGGGGGAGCGGGGGGGGTCAGGGGCTGGGCACTCAGCGAATGAGACAAAACCAAGATATGTGACTGTGCTGTGGCCACACAGGGGCTCTGGGGGCCGGAGGGAGGCCAGTCCTGCTGGGCCAGCACTGCTACGGGAGGGACAAGATTCACGGGGAAGGTGATCCTCGAGTCTGACCAGGAGGAACAAGAAGGTTGTTAGTTGGGGACAATTCCGAGGGAGGAAATGACGGGAACAAACGCTCTCACGGTCACTTAGCCTTCCCCAGCCTCAGTCACACATCTGGGAAATGGGGTGGCTGCGAGCACCAGGGACAAATGGGCTGCAGATGTACACCCAGCTCGGGTTGTCAGCTCCCTGCTGGCCCCGGCGGCAGGCCGGGGAGGGAACCGTGTCTGATTCATGCCTTTATTGGTAGGAGGACAGAGGCACATTCTGTCCGGTGCCTGTCCTTGTCCTCCCCCCGGCCCTGCCCACGGGACAGGAAAAGCCCTGGGAGTGTTAGAGCAGAATTCCTGTGGCCAAGGGGGCCCCAGGCGCCAGCACAAGCGGAGGCCGTGTCCTCCAGCAATCAGCCAGCCACTCGGGACCCCAGGGTCACCCCAGGGCCACTGAAGCCCCAGAGGCTGGGAAATGGGAACAGCCAGCTTCTCTGCCTACAGGAAGGAGTGAGACATCTGCGTACTCAGCCCGCCTCTGCCACCAGCTGGGTGAGTGGAGCCCCACCCGAGCCTGCCGGAAAACCAGGCCCTGCAGGCGGTTTGCTGAGTCCCTGTAACATGCACGCTCCTTGAAGGCCAGTGAGGTGATACCCCCGCCCACCCCTGGCTTCACAGACAGACCCACACAGTTTCCAGGGCTGGAGCAGCAGCACAAAGCCACCTGGAACCCGGGTGCTGGCAGAGGGTTCTGCGAGCAATAAGGAGGGGGCATCTGAGGCTGATAGAAGCATGTGGAAGGCTTCCTGGAGGAGGCGGTGTTTGACCAGAGTTTGATAGATGAGCCAGATGTCCTCAGATGGAAAAAGAGAAAAGGGACCCTCTAGACAGAAGGCACAGTGGGGTGAAAGCTCTGAGGGGGAAGCATTTCCAGAAGGGGGCATACCCTCTGCCGGGACAGGGGATGCCCACGAGACACGGGGAACTGAGGCTGGGCATTATAGAGATGAGGGCCAAACCTGGGAGCCACCGAATGCCATCAGGAGGAACTTTGATTTCACCCGGCTGGCAGTGGGGACGTATAGCAGGCTCTCAGGAGAGCAAAGACTCCCTCCAGCATTAAACCTGCAGGTGTTCTCTGAGCCATTCCCTTAGCCCTTGGTCACTATTCCCCCTTGGAGAGGTTACTTAACCTCTTTCTCTGCTGCAGTTTCTTCACCTATAAAATAAGAACTCATACCCACCTGGAAGTCTGTTGTGAAGATGAAAAGCAGTATTTGTGAAGCATCCAACACCCGGCAGGCATCCTGTAAATACTGTCTTCCCCCATCTCAGAAACAAATACAGCCTCACCTCGGCCAACGCCCCCCATATGGCCTCCTGCTTTCTGGCCTCCCACACGGAAGCCTCCGGAGACCCTGGCAGCTACCTGACCACTCCTCTCCCTGCTCCCAGAGCCCGCCTGCCCTCAGGAGCTCCTACCTTTCATGGCTTGGGCCCTGGGGCCTGGGCCGAGCAGAGCCATAGCCAGCAGCAGACAGGACCCCAGCTCTGCCAGCATCTCCTCACCGGGGCGCCCACAGGTCTGTAGAGCTCGGGCCAGGCCAGGATCTGAGGGTCTGGAGCAGGGGAAAGAGAGGTGAGGCAGAAAGGGCCTCCAAGTGAATGATAACCTGAATAATTCATTGGCCCCTCGAATTAGTAAGCCGATCTCCAGGTGCTTCCTTCATTCCACCCTAAGGTGACGGGTCTAGTGTCACCAGGTTTACACATTCGGAGATCTGCATTGTCCTCACCACATCAGGAAGTGAAGCCGCTTGGGGAGGGAAGGGAATTTGGTGATGGAGAAGGGGCATGAGTTTGGGGGCTCGGCAGATCTGGTGTCCACTCTAGGTCAGCCTCTAGCTTGCCAGGTGACCTTGAACAAGTCATCTGGCTCCTCTGGGTCTCAGTCTTACCCATCTGTCCATTGGGGTCATTCGGCCCTGCCTATAGGGCTGTCACGGAAATGGGACATGGTGACGTATGCCACGGCTGGTCATGGGTGTTACCTTTCCCATCCCCACCCATGGGGGAGCTGAAGGGAGTCCCTGATTAGTGGGACCACTGGGACGAGCATCCCTTAGACACGTTCAGATTAGCTCAGAGGGAGAATGAAGGAGGTTGTAGTGGACAGCTGACGAGGGAAAGGCCTTTTACATGGAAGAAGGCAGCTGGAGTAACAGAATCAAAGATTTTAGTAGGTATCTCCTAATGCGATCATAGATCTGGGCCATGGCATAAATTGTGGCCAAGAATCTTAGATATTGCCCCAACAGACCCACAAACGCTGCCTCAACATGACTGTGCTAGGAGCTGGGCTGCAGAAATGCCCTCGAAGGCTCCGTGTCCGACCGGAAACAGTATCCCTCTATTTCCTCAAGGGGCCCCATTTGGTTGAGTTCAGCCCAGGGCTTGTTCGCAAAGCTCCTTCTCTGTGCAGAGCGGCGCCAGGACGGGGCATCTGAGGGTCACGTGGCCCATTCCTGCCTCCCAGTGAGGAGGCTGGGCTCTGGTCTGCCTGGCAAGGTCTGAATCTTGGTTCTGCCTCTCCTGCCGGGCGGGAGCAGCCTGGAAAAGTCGCCCGATCTGTCTGAGGCCCGGCCTCCTGGGCACGAAGAGGAAAAGACAGTATTTTGTCACTGGCTGAGAGGATTAGATGAGACGGTGTACGGGAAGTCTTAGCCGGTTCCTGGCTCTGCGCGTGGGGAGCAAGCACGATTTTTATTTACCTCAGAGGAGCTCAGACGGCCATCTGCCAGACCACATGTTGCCTGTGGCCCGTCCTTGTGTCGGGAGGTCCCAGGGGAGCCCTTTGCTGCCAGCATGAGAGGCCACCTGGAAAGTGTTCCGCAGACAGCACCGGGAATGGTCAGGCCTGAGAGACCGGCTTACCTGTGGGGCCTGACTGGCAGCGGCAGAAAGGTTCTGCTGTCCTGGGCCATCTGAGGGGACGGAGCTTTTAGTAAACACCCACGGTGTGTATGAGAGAGAGCACCACCCTTGTGCCTGCCAGGCCTGTGCCAGGAGTACCGACTGCGCCAGAAAGTGAGCCTCCCGTCCACGTGCTTGCGCCCTTCTAGTTTCATGGGCACACGCAGACTCCCTGTCTTACAGAGGAGGAAACTAATACCCAAAGGGTTTGAACCTCTGTCTTGGGTTGAGTTGCTCCACGGGAGGACCCTGTGACAAGGGTTCAAGGGCAAGTAGCTTATTTAGGAGGTGATCCCAGGAAGCACAGGCAGGGGCGTGGGGAAGCGAGACAGGGTTGAGAAGAAGCCAGCTGAGGGTGTGTTGATGAGCAGGTGTTCCAGCGAGGGGCGAGGGACGGCTCCAAAGGACGGGGGTTGCAGGCAGAAGCCGTCTGCATGCCTGGAACGGTGAAACCCAAGATGCAGGCGGGGCTGTGACGGCATCGGCTGAGCCACGCAGAACAGAAGACTGTCACCATCATCACGACCACACCCTCGACCTGCTATCCCTTGGATCACTCACCTCTGAGATGTTCACCCCATCCCTGAAACAGCCGTCTCTTCTCACACTCCATGCAGCCTCTGGTCTCTTTTCCCTGCGCTTGCCCCCACACCTGGCATCCCCTCAGCCCCATCGTGGACTTAGATTCCAGGGTCATGACATCCGCGGGACAAGCCCAGCTGGCTGCATTCTCACCTGCAGGTGCACCCTGAGCACTGCTGGGCAGCGCCCCACCACCATGCAGTCGGCGCTTGCCCCTGGTCAGGTCTCCAGCCTCTTCTCGGGTCCCTCAGTTCCGTCCCCAGCCTCTCTGTGTTGCCCTGGGTGGCGCTCTCTCTCTCAGCCTCCACAGACATCATCCTGGATGGTCACCAGTCTCCCCCTGCAGACGACCCCAGCCTCTCCAGCAGAACCAAAGAGACAGAAAGCAGAAACCCCTTCCTTCCTCTCCCACCCTGTCTCCAAGTGCTCACCCTCCTCTTCCCTCCAGCTGCAGGGACCGTGGTTCCACATCTTGTCCAGGCCAATCCCACCTCCTATGCCCAGAGCCTGTCCCTCTCACGGACTCTGGGACCTAACCCTCCACTAGCTCCCGTCTCTCTGGGTCCCCAGCCTCTCCTGCCTGGCTTTCCTTCTGCCATCCACATTTAGGCACACGGACGCCTCCCCATCAAGGGGTTGGGGGTGGGGATACAAACACACGAACCTGTGTTTCCCTCCAGCTCCCTCCCTACCCATCTGCTGGCTGTGAGAGCCAGGCTTCTTGAGAGCAATGTCTACACTTCTTATTTTCACTTTCTCCCCTCCTCTCCCTCCTCTAGGGTCTGCAGGGCCATGGGCATATTGCTACCACAACAAAGCCAGGTTTGGTTAGCAGAGAGCAAGGCATGGAGGGCTGTTGGGCCGGCAACCGGCGGTAACCACCAGAGTGCCCCTTGGGCCCCTCCAAACCCACAGCGGACTCATCGTCACCTCCCCCCACCATAGTTGCTTCTCTGCCCGGGTTTCCTATTCAAGGTGGTGGCACCACCAACCCATAAGCTGGAAATGTAGCAGCCGCCTCCGCCTCCTGTCCCCTCAGCCCCACGGACAGGGGCTGTGCTCCAGCTTGGTGACCACTTTAGGCTCTCAGGCAACTTGTGAAGCCACCATTGGCCACGCTTACCACCTTGCTCCTGCCTGACGATGGCAAACCCCTCCCTGGCCTGCGTGCCTCTGCTCTTGTCTGCTCCCTTCCCCTCCAAAGCGCTCTCTGCCCCGATCTTTCCAAAACGCAGATCTGACCGCATTACCCCTCTGCTCAGAATAAAGTCCCAAGTCCTCTGCTTGGCATTCATGCTTCTTCGGGACACCTCAGACTTTCTTCCCGTCTTGAGCTCCACACTCAGCCACCAGCATCTTTCTCACTCTTCACGCGCTGTTCCTTGAGCCCAAACTGCCCCCTCTTTCTGCTCCATCATCCCTTGATGGATATTGTCACCTCCTCCAGGGAGCTGTCTTGTCCCCACCCCAGGCTGGGAGAGCACCTCCCTCTCTGGGCGCTCCCCTAGCATAGAGGACCACCTGGCTCTTCTACGAACATCCTCGTCTTCCTGGGCTTTTCGCTCCAGTGCCTCCCATGGGGCATGACCCAGGGCGCATCATCTTGTGGCTCCATCCCCACCGCACACCTGCCCCAGCACATCCTAAGGACTCAGCAGCCGTTGATGGATTGAACTGCTCAGGAGCACACAGCTAGGAAGCATCCCTACCAATTCAAGCCCATGTTCATCTGTGTCCAAAGCATGTCCTTTTAAATCCCCCCTCCGCCCCAGGGGGAAGGGGAAGGGTCTGGTGTGGTTTCGCCTGGAAATTCCTAGAACCAACACCATGTGGGTTCAGATTGCAACTCTGGCAGCTACTAGCTGTGTGACCTTGGACAAGTCACTTCGCCTCTCCAGGCCTCCATTTCTTCAGCTGTGAGATGAGAGTGGTGGCCCCCCGTCAGGCATTGTGAGGACTAGATGGCATGCAGAGTGTGAGGAAGAGTACCAGGCCCACGAAGCTCGGGTACATGCTCTCCCTTATCCTGCCTTCCGTTTGCGCGGACCGCAAAGGCTACACAAGACCTCAGGTCTGCTAGCACTTTTCTTTTCGACCCTCCTTGAAGTCTCCCCTGTCTGGCTGCCCTCCCTCCAATCAGAAGCCTGGCCCCGGCTTCTCTCCCGGTCCCCAGGGGAGGTGGTGGAGAAGGAGCAGGGGCTGCCCACTGCCTGCCCACAGGGTCATTAGGGAGTGCCTGAGCCGCCCACCGGACAGTCAACCCCGGGCACCTGGTGGCCTTCCAGAGCCTGGCCGTGCAGACCCCCACAGCCAAGCCCTGAGGACACGCTCTCCAACTGCCGGGGTTGGGGGAGGTCTTGGCATAGAGATGCCTCCCCTCTCCATGACTGGCTCTGCTGCACCCCAGACACCCAGCAGACACAATAGCTGTCCCCAGGGGCACCGTGAGTATGTTTGGGGCCAAGGGCCTGCTGCCATACATGCCTGTTTCTGTCACCGTGTCATCACCTGGTCATGCTATTTCCTCGGGCGCACGGGCCCATCTTAGTGTCTGTGCACTGGGCACCAAGGGCATTCATCTCTCTGCAGGTGACTGTCCACCTCTGAGTGTGACTGCACCCTTTGCTACTGCCCCCAGCACTGTGCCTTCATACCCGTTTCTTTGCACACATGCCCGCCTCTGTGAATGAACGCACGTGGATCACGCCTCCTTCTGCTGCTGTGTATACACGTGTCTCTCTCTACCCAGATATGCATCTACGCCTGCATGCGCGCAGCTCCCTCTCTGGATCTATATGAACATTTCTGATGGGATGTCCCTCCCCGGGTGTATACCTGTGTCTGTGTGCAAATGTCAAGCTGTGTGCATGCACGACCGTGTCAGGGGCTACACACCTCTCCACACACACACACGTTTGTCTTTATGAACTTATGTCTATCTCCACGGGTGCACGGCTGTATCACCTCTCTGGGTACACATCTGTGCACCGCGGTGCCTGGGGCTCCCCTCCAGGCCAGTTTTCTTTTCCTTTCTGCAGGCTGTCACTCCACCGGGGGACAGAGTTGGTGCCCATGGGATAGCAAGGGTGCTGCCCAAAGCGTTCCTTTCCCCACAGAGGTCTGAGCTGACAAAAGGGGGTGTGACAGAGGGCTGGGAGCAGGGAGGCCGTGCCACTCCTGGGGATTCCTGGCTGCGTCCCAGGGAGCCACATCTCTGCATTAGCCAGGACTCTGGGGACTTAGGGCAGAGGCCAGGAGGTAGGGACACCCCGGGAGCACCCACCTAATATCAGCAGGCTGCGAGATGGGCACGTCATATCCCAGACTTTCTCTAGAAAGCCACGGGGTGGCACAGGGTGAGTGGGCGACTGTCTGATGGAGGAGGAAGGGGAAAGGGGGGCAGGAGGGAACACAGCCACAGCCAACAACCAGGAGAGCCAGTGAAGGGAAGGGTCAAAGAGCAAGGGGGAAAGCCCAAAGCAGGGGAGGCAGGCCCTGACTGAGACAAGGCTGTTGGTGGGCTGGGATGGAGTCCCAGGGGACAGGGGGTGGGGGCTGCCCCTCACAGTTCTAGGAGCCACAACCCAGCCCCAGGGCTGGGACTCTGTGGAGGGGAGGGCACCGCCTCCCTCCCCTGTCTCTCCTCTCTCCGAGTCTCGTTTTTCTCTCAGCCGCCCTACCCTGTCCTTTCCCAAGGCTACACTGCGAAGGCCACATACCAGGAATGATGTCCCAGAAGAACAGATGGGCCAAGGGCCTGGTTTCCTGAAAGTTCCCAGACAAGGGAGTGACCTTCACAGCCTCCGGCATTGGACCAATGAGAAGAAAGTGAGGAGGGGGCCGGGATCGCCACCATTTGTGGGGCCTGCCCAGTCCTGGGTCCTTCCACACCGGATCTCACTGACCTTCCCAACCATGCAAGGAGGGGCTACCGTCCCCGCAGCACAGCTGAGAAGCCGGGCCTGGCCAGCGTGGGTGCACTCGGTCCCAGGGCAGGGAGAGAACAGGGGGCCGGCAGAGAATGGGCCCCTCACGGGCCCTGCTCACCATCGGCTATGCTGGGGCACTGCCAGTAGCCACAGTTTAGTGGAAAGGGTGACAGGTCTGGGTTCAAATCGTCCTGGGTTTGGACCCGACTTTCCCATCTGACAGGCTGTGTAACTTCGGGCAAGTCACTCGCTTGTCCCTGGAGCCTCAGTTTCCTCACATGTGAAGGGGGTTACTAATCCCACTCGCTATCTCCCTGGGCTGCTGTGAGGACATGGGAGATCTGAGAGGCAAAGGGGCTTTGCAAACTGTGAAGAGCTGTGCACGTTGGTGTCTGGAAGGGGCCACGGTAACGACGGGAGTGACCACTCTAGTGAGCTGGGCGTTGTGCGAAGCCCTTGTGCAGGTTGTCTCCTGTAACGCACACATCCCCCCCGAGGAGGCCTCGCCATCGCCCAGTACACAGACGGGGGGCACAAGATCACCCAGGATCACGGTCCCCTAAATGGCAGCACTGGGATTCCAACCCGGACTGCAGAGCTGCAGGGCTGGTGCTGAGCACTGGGTGGGCTCCAGGGAAGTCTGAGCGATGAAGGTCCTGGAAGAGGATTCGCAGGGCCCTGAGCAGAGGGGTCAGGAGGCTGCTGAAGGAAGGCTCCTGCTGGCCCAGCTTCTCCTGTCGCCTCCCTTTGATAGACAATTAGTCCTGCTTCTTTGGTGGGGGCGGGGCGGGGGGGATCTTGACAAGCCCAGGCGGGGTCCAGGAGGTTCACGGTTATAAAGGGAAACTGCCCTGGTGAGCTTCCCTGCCTCAGGAGAGGCCACTGGAATGGCTGTCCCTGGATTACAACCTCCAGGGAGGTGTCTGGAGTGTTCGACTGCCTCCTCTTACCCCTCTGGGCCCCCCTGTTCTTGCCCCTTCTCACCCTCACACCACATTCTGCCTCTTGCCAGCTCCCTCGGCTGCCCATCCACGCCCAGAGCTCAGGCACATGGGAGTCTTCCAGAGCTTCCCGCCTTGCAATGGATCCAGAGCCTAAAACCTTCCTGCTCCACAGGAAAGCAACTATTGAACTCCTACTGTTTGCCAGGCACAATCACATCCAGCCACATCCAAGCTATGTCACCTTGGGCAGGTTCCTTAACCTCCCCTTCTGTGCCTCAGCTTCCTTATCTGTAAGATGAGGATAAGGAGTTAATATTTGCAAAGGGTTTAAAAGAAGAGTATCTGGAATATAGCACATTCTATTTATTAATTTAAATTCGTTAATTTAAACACGTTTAAAAAGCTTTACAACAACTTTGCAAGGTAAGGATTGCCACACTCCATTTTATAGTTTGGCAATCAGAGCCCAGACAGAACTGCTTTTATTAGTTCATTTATTCAACAAGCATTTATTGAGCACCTTCTGTGTGCCGGGCCAATGCCCAATATTTTGGGCACTCAATCCCACTTAGCCCTCACAGCTCTGTGAGGAGGTGTTAGGATACCCCAAGGTTTCCAAACACCTCTTGGGAGGCAGTACTCCCCTGGTTGAGACTCCTGGCTGCTTACTATCCGTCTGCCCTCTGCACCCGATCGCTGGGAGGGCAGAGAACTGTGTTTCGTCATGGCATAGAGTACGTGCTCAATAAATATCTGTTGAGAGATGGAATAAAAGTATCCCTAGCTGATAGATGAGCAAAGTGAAGTTCAGAGAAGTGAATTTGCCCAAGATCACACAAATGCTCAGTGGCAGAGTTGGGGCTTGAACCTAAGTATGACCAGCTCAAAAGTTCATGTTCTTACCACGACACTGATTGTACCCACACGGAGGCAAGACACGGTCTGAGCTGGGGTGTAGACTTGGGGCACAGGGCTGCAGATGCTGGGAGTGGGACAGTTGGGGGCCAAGACCCCTCTGTCTTTTTCATTGAGAGCCCTGGTCCCTCCTGCCTCAAAGCTGCCCACCTGGCTTTCCCCTCAGGCCACTGGCCCCTGGTCTGGGAAGCAGCACTCAGTCATTAGGTCCCCCATCAAGAAGGGAGGCCAGCCGAAGCTTCAGAAATTCTGAATGCAGAAGCCGCCACACACAGCCTCCGGGGGGCCTCGTCACTGTTCAAAGCCTTACCTGGGAGCTCAAGATGAGAGGCAAGGGTGCAGAGAGGAGGGGTGGGGCAGCCTGAGGGCGGGGGGGCGGCCAGGGCCTTGGGTTTATTGGGTGGGAGGAGACTTCAGAGAGCAAGTCCAACACCCTCTTCCCACCTATTTTCTGGCTGTGCAAACTGAGGCCCAGGGAAGGCAGAAACAGAAGACAGAGCCCACCTTCGCAGGTGCCCCCCATGTATAGGTAGAGTGTCAGGCTCTTTTATATTTGTCAGAATCACTTCTGAGACCCTGGATGATGGTGGACCCCTCCAAAGTCAGGACCTTCAAGAATCCTGCAGAAAGCCTGCGTACCGGCAGGTGTTCAGAAATGTTTGCTGAATACAAACGGAGGGTTTATTTAGTCCCCAGAATAATCCGGCGAGGTGGGAATTATTCTGCCATTGAGGAGAGGAGGGAACTGACAAGTGTCACGTGCCGCTGAAAGATGATCTGTGGACACCAGGGACACGTGTGGGGTGGGCACCAGATGGCAGCGGGCTGAGGAGTGAAGGGGGGTGAGAAAGGAAGCCGTGCAAGTTGCAGGCAGTCCTTCAAGGAGAAGATGAGACTACGGGAGAGAGAGAGAGAGAGAGTGCAGGGAGACTGAGAGAGGGCACGCTCTCCTCTGGAGTAACAGGGGGCTCAGGGACGCCTTGTTCTGCTGTGTTGAGTTAACTTGGGGGAAGCTTGGATAGGTTTCCAGGCTCGCTGGGCATGGCCAGTAGAGACAAGCCGGAGATTCCCTGGGGCTCTCTGTCTGGAGGTTTGGGGGCAGTTTCCTGAAGGTGCTCACTGGGCTAGGCATGAAGGTTCAGTTCGTGGCAGAGAGCCCTGCGGCCCTTAGAGGGGGCAGAGGAAGGGAGTCACTGCTCACAGAGACCCCAGTGTGGGGCAGGCAGAGCGCTTCGCACTTTTCTTACATGATCTCAACCCCAACCCACGGGCGTGCGACTGCCACCAGCTCATTCATTCATTCAGCAGATGCTGCTTCAACATTCCCTGGCCCCTAGTGACAGATGGGGTGGTGGGGAGGGAGCAGGCAAGCTCCGGGCCCCTGCCCTCATGCAAGAACACCTCTTGAGCATCTATCTGGTTCTTTACCTACAAAACAGGGAAGCTACTTCTCTCCAACGATTGTGATAATTGAGTCCCTTAGGGGACACTGTTCATGTGCCACCTCTACCACCCGCCCATCTGGATGGAGGGTCCCGCAGAAAGTCCTTACAAGCGCCTGGCTCCTGTGTCTCTCTGCCTGAGGGCTCCTCTGGCTGCGGGCACTGAGCCCACCCCCGGGAGGCGGAGCCTCACCCTTCCCTTCCCCGTTGGACAGCAGGTGTTTCCCCACTTCCTCGCTCCCGGCCCCCCATGCTGTGGTAGTTCTGAGGTGCATTCTGCAGTCTTATGCGTGGACCCTAGTGGATGAGCTCCAGCTGCCCCCAAGGGTGACCTGCCCATCAACACACTCTTTATTGTCTTTCCTCCCCCACTCCCTCGAATCATCTCCACAGTAAACTTCTTGCACTCAAATCCTTGTTCAGGATCTGCACTAGGACACAGCCTGGAACAGATGACTAAAACCTGGCATTCCGTAGATGTTCAAATGTTCACCTCCATGCTCATTTTCACTGTTACAGAATTGGAAGTCTTGAAGAACATGGTGGTGGCTCCAGCCCAACCACCACCGGCCCATCAGCATCATCCAGGAGCAGGTGCGGGCCATGGCCTGGGGGCGCAAGGGGAGGGAGGGCGTGGGGCCATGGGCCCTGGGACACTTATTGTAGGCGGAGCCACTTAGAAGCCTGGTGAATCTGCACCTTACAGTTATAAAGTTATTTTCTTGTGTTCCTGATTCCACGTTCTGTTTTTCATCCGACTGTTCCAAAGTATATGCTCCAACTTGGGGTTGTATATTCAACACAATCGGCTTTGAGCCCAAATGCTATGTTCTTGTTGCAAGCACCCAACACCTCACTCCTCTCTTCCTCCCAGGTGCCTCTGAGGTCAGCCAGGCCGGGGGCCAAGTTCCCCCGCGTCTGGGTGGAAGAGCTGATGTAGTAGGCTCACTTGTCCCTGAAGCTGGCTGGTCTGGCCTACCCCCGGCCCAGTGTGCCCCGCTGGCCGCCAAGCCGAGTACTGAGATCAGGGACCTGGTTAAGGCTGTCACTCTGCCCCGTCATAAGCTAGCGTGCACCGTCAGCATCCAGAGCAAGGGCAGGATGACAGTGGTCCTCAGCCGGAGCCTGTGGGAGCCATAGGCAGATAGGTTTGCCACCTCCCACTATGTGAACCCCACGCTTTTCTGTGAGGCACTGCCCTATGCCATCTAGTTGCAGTGTGGCATGAGGGGTCCCAGACCCATGTGGGGCCCTGTGCTGGATCCCAGCGTGGAGAACTCTGCCCCTGGCTCAGCAGTCAGTGACCTGTGCCAACAGTACCCACCCAAGCGAGGCCAGCAGCCCCCGAAACTCACCACGGGGGACAAGAGAATGAGTATGACGTGTCTGCACAACCCCTCCTCGGGCCACCCAGACCACACACGCTGCCGCGTTCCTGTGCCTCTGGCTGTAGTCGTATCGACCACGCACAGCTCCCAGCTGGCAGTACATACAGATCAGAAGCTCCGAGGGGCAACTATCTACGTCTTTGATTAATAAAAAATGGGAGATAAATTAATAATGACTTAATACATGCAATTTGGGATCAAAATCCTCCAAAGCATGGGGAAAATAATAAAGAGGGGAGTTCTTGATAGTGAAACTTTTGAGAATGAGTGCTGTTGAGAGGCCAGCCATGAGCCAGGCTTGGCCGGGTCACCAGGGAGACCTGGGAAGGAAGGAAGGGACCGGCTTCCCACACCGCTCCGTGCCCCATGATGTGCTTCAGCCTGCATCCTCACACAACCCTGGGAGACTGCGCAACCATCCCCATTGTGTAGATGAGGAAACTGAGGCTCCGAGAGGCCAAGTTATTTGCTCTGGATACTTACAGGGTCAGCAAAAGATCTGAAACAAGATCTGCCTCATTGAAAAAGGAAAACAGGGGCGTCTGGGTGGCTTAGTCGGTTAAGCGTCCGACTTTCGCTTTGGTCATGATCTTGCGGTTCGTTGGTTCGAGCCCCGCGTCGGGCTCTGTGCTGACTGCCAGCTCAGAGCCTGGAGCCTGTTTCAGAGTCTGTCACTCCCTCTCTTTCTGACCCTCCCCTGTTCACGCTGTCTCTCTTTCTCCAAGAAATAAATAAAACATTAAAAAATTAAAAAAAAAAAAAAGAAAAAGAAAAAGGAAAACAAACCGAAAACCAAAAACCAAAAACCAGAGGAAGGAAAAAAGGCAGGAAAAGCAGAAGGACAGCACGGAAGCTGACTGCCACTGCGGCTCTTCCCTCCTAACTGGGCACTCGGACCAGGGCATGCAGTAGTGCTCGTAACAGTTTCAAATGGAAGACAGACAGGCCTGAAGGCATAAAAGGGCACAGCCCAACCTGAGGGGGGTGGGAATGAATGTCTTTAAGCCTCTGGTTTCTGAAGCACACTGACCAGGCACATTTAGTCTTCTTTTTTAAATCTTTAATTATGGAACGATTTCGAACACAGAAAAAGCAGATATTAGGGACCCCATCACCCAGATTCACCAGATGTTCGTATTTTGCCATGTTTGGTTCAAATGGTTTTATATTGAAGTGATGCAGGTATCAAAAGGAAAGCCCTCACCCCATGCTATTCCCAGAGGTCACCACCATCCTTGAAGTTGGTGCCCCCCTTCCTGAGCATTCGGCATTGTTTTGTGTTTTTAAACTCTCAAAGTGTTGGCATCTCACTGTACCTTTCCGTCTACAACTTGATTTTCACTCCCTTATTATGGGTTTTTTTTTTTTTTTGAGTCTATGTTGACACATGTAGGTCTAGTTCCTTCATTTTAGCTGCTCTATGTTGTTTTACTGTATCAACATAGAAGTTTATTTCTCTAGCCTCTTATTGATGGACATATGGGTAGTTTTGATTCTTTGCTATTTCATACGGTGCAGCAATGAGAACCTTTACACACATCTCCTGGTGCTCTCACGTGCCACCTATAACCTCTGTAACAACTGCAGCATGTTGGAAAGCGTGCACCCCTATGTGACCTTGTAGAATTGCTTACTGTCTTGGAAGCTTGGTTTTCCTCATCAGCAGGTGGGGGTAATAAAATAGCATGTATTTTGGTGGCCACGAGGTGCATGCATTTTGTACCCTGTAAAGTACCCCGTGAATATCCTCGGTTTGTCATGCAGGTACTTGGCACTCAAGACCTGCTACACCCCCTCCCACACTGGGGACACCGTGCACAGGCCCTGGGACGGACCATGGTGTGCTCACGTGCAGACGAGACGGTCTGAGAGGTGCAGCAACAGCAGGACACACAGAACCTGCTCGTTAATTGAGCCTGGAGTGGTGGAGGCAGGCACTGCTTCTGAGAGGGAGGGGTACTGAGCTAAGCCCTCAAGGGACCAGGAGGCAAAAGCAAGTGGAAGTGGGGAGGGTGAAGGATGGCCCGGGCGCAGAGAGCTGCAAATGTGAGGGGACACGCTGGCCAGAGAGCAGGTGCAAAGCCTACGAGGTGGGGGCGAGGGCCACGGACAGGCCAAAGTCTGGAGAGACGGGCAGAGCGGAGGTGCTGCATCCTAGGTCAACAGGGAGTCTCTGAAGGATTTGAAGCAAGGGAGTGACAGGCTCATATCTGCGTGTTGAAAAAGGCAGTCTGAACAAGCCCTGGAGATCTGCTGTTCAGCACTGTAGCTTCAGTCAACAATAGTGCACTGTGCACAAAAATTTGCTAAGAGGATAGCTCTCGTTAAGTGTTCTTACCACAACTGAAAGACCAGGTTTGGCTGTAGCACGGAGGGCGTGAGGGGACGAGCTGGGAGACTGGGGGCGGGGAAGCCGTGCAGGCGGGACACTGTGCGGGCGAACGCAGGCAGGGGTCCTTCTGCTGCCATCACCCCGACTGTGAGCACCCCCCGATGACAGGCAGTGGGGAGGGCTTCGTCAGGAGGATGGGCAGGACCGGCCAGCTGACAGAGCCTCCCCTCCAGGTCAAAGAGTCCGCCCTCATCCACCCCAACCAGTCCCCTTGCTGGGCTCACTTATCGCCTTGCAAGGCACCAGCTTGCAAGTCTCTGGATGATAGAGGCCCTCTTGGCATCTTGGTACCAAGGGCATGGCTGGGTTCCCACCAACGTCCCACGAAAGGAGACGCCGCCAGTATCCAAACTGCACGGACGCCATGTGGGGTGAGGGGAAGGGGAGGACGAGAGGGGCCGCTGGTTAGCACTGTGTGGCTGTGTCTAACATTCAAACATCTAACATATAAAATGGGGCAAAGACACAAAAGAACTGCCCCAGGCCACCATCTCTGAAGCGGGGACTCCCTACCAACCGTAACTCTCAGTGACAGTATTGCCTTTGAAGCCTCTACCCTCCGGGCAGGGGCATGTCCCTGGTCACCCAAGAGCTAGGCTAAAAGCCCTTGCCACCTGCTCTCTTAGCATCCGTGCTTCCCTTTCTAGCACACTCCTCCCTTTTAGAATTACGTTTCATTTCCGTATCCGTGTTGGGCTCTAAGCTCTGCAACAGAGCGACCAGAACTCATCTGCCATTTACTGGGGTTTCCCTGGTGCCAGAACAGAGTCTGGCTCGTGACAGGCCCTCCAGGAGGATCTGTGAGTAGCATCAGTAGGATGCACTGGGGGAGGGGACGCAGGTGGAAAACACTCAGATTTCAGAGGCCTGGAGAGAGAAGTGTCTTGCCCAAGTCACAGGGGATTTGGAAAGAGGTCACGGCTCCCACTTGGGACCTCTGAGTCTCAGCGCAGGCCTTCCCACTCAGTACACCGAGCTGGAAAGAGGCTGAGCAACAGACCAGTGTGTCCCAAAGCACAGTCCGTGCAATGCTGGTCTCAGAAGATTCTGGTGGGTAAAATGGTTCTGTAGTTAAATCAGCTTGGCAAATTCTGAGTTAAACAAAATGAAAAAAAAAATTCTTTACCATTGGACTTTTCAGAGCCTTTCATATGCTAATGTGCATAGGATTCTTGACGGAGGTCACAGGCAGTGTTCCCCATGCCTTTGAAATGTAGTTTGAGACCTTTGGCACCATCCCCCATCTGCTTGCCATGGTTGTTTAGTGAACAGGGCACAGCACGGAGATTTGCTGTGACTTTTTGGACATCGCAGGAAAACCTGACTTCACAAGCGGAAATAACCCAATATATCAATGGGATGAAAACAGAACCGCTCAGGTGAAGGTTGAAGGGGGCCTGGAGATCCCACCTGGCTGTCCCTTCACTGCTGCCGTGCCAGGAACCCTAGTGTCCTACAGAGCCCAGTTTGAAAATCACTGGTGACACAACTCCTGGTAGAGGTGGCATCAGGAGACCTGGCTTCTAATGCCAAGTCTGCCGTGAATTGTTTCACCCTGGACAAACCTCTTAGCCTCACTGGGCCTTAGTTTGCCCATTTACACAGCGAGCCCATCAGATGGGATGCTTTCTGGAGTCCTGAACGTCACTCTCTGGTGTGAGGAGGGCTGTGATTCCATGACTATAAAGTTCTAAGTCTATGATTCCACGGTTCTCTGATGCCGAGACTTCATGGCTTAATAGTCTGACTCTAGGAGTGCCCACTGGTTGGGCACAGTGGAGCCCAGGCGGTGGAAACCAGAATTCAGTACCTGCAGCGCGCTGCCCAGGAGTGCCAGGTCCCTGGGGGGGGCCGGCCCCACAGGGGATGGAGGGGCGGGGTGGGGAGGGCAGCGGGGGTGGAGCGGAATCAGCAGCTGCTCGGTGGGCAGAGCAGGGAGAAGGACCCAGGTCTCCTGACTCCTGCTCTATCTTTAGATCTCCATAGCAACCGTCACCAGGGCTCTGGAGGAGCTGAAGGCGGGCTGAGCTGGCAGCCCAGGGAGGAAGGAGGGGGTGTTTGTTTCTGTATGAATCTCTTTTGCTCAGGATAGGGCTCTGGGCTGGGCTCTTGAGACAGGGGAAGGGAGACAGAGAGTGAAGCCGTGTGCAGCCGCAAAGGCCTGGGACCAATACCAAATAAAAGTAAGCCAGGGCTCACCTCGCTCGGAGAATGCGATCAGGTCACAGAACCTGAGACCGTTGTCCAGGCTTGAGGCACCAGAGGCCCACAAGGCAGGTTCCTCCTCCAAAGGACTCTGAGCTACCCCTATGCTCATTCCCTAGACACTGGGCAAGCAACGTATCTGAGCCGGCCTTGGGGCCACAGCAGGGACACAGTTTCCAGGGAGAGCAGACTTTGGCAGACGGTTACAGGGCAGGGCAGACGGGGGTCCCCAAGCCCTCTAATCTGAGGAAACTGGCATGCTCGTCCTACACCTTCTCTGCCAACTCCTATCCATCCTGGGGCTTAGCATGGACCTGACTTCCTCCAGGGAGTCCGCCTGGACTCGCAGGCTGGTCGCTCTCCTCCCCAGAGCCCCTGCGGCCCCATCTTCCCCCCACACAGCAGTGCGTCTGCCTGAGGTGTTGGCCACCTGGTGGGGTAGATGAGAGGTGGAGGTGCACACAGGTAAAGACCTTCGCCTCGGTCGGTTGGACAGTTAGCGGCGGGGGAGGCCTGCTGACTGTGTTTTCTGACTCAAGTCCGTGCTTCTTCCAGTGTCCCAAGGGCTGGGCCCCGGCCAGGGCTAGAAGAGGAAGTAGGAGTCCTCAGCCAGGCCAGCGCACCGCAGGTACCTGGCCACGTCCTTAGTAAACTCCGCTGAGCCACAGACCAGGGCAAACGGCTTTCTCCGACAGGCGCCAACCAGCTCTTCGACCAGGTCCTGGGCCAGGCGGCCAAAGCGCGTCTTCTCCCGGAAACTCCAGGGAAGGTTCTCCAGGGACTTCTCCTGACACAATGAGAAACAGCGCAGGCGATTCAGAGCTCACACAGCCAGCACCGTCTACCTAACCAGGAAACTGAGGCAGAGGCCCTACCCCAGGCTGGGTGCTTCCTGGCACTGGCACTCTGAGTGCCCTCATAACAAGCGTGGGGGTGGATGATTGTCCCCCCCTCCCCTGCAGGCAAGACACAGGGAGGGGCAGAACCAGGGCACACATGAGGCAGCCCCCCTAATTCTCACTGCTTCCCAGGGGCCGCTGCACCTGTCACTTCAGCGGGATGTCTTCTCCCCAAGATCGTGGGTCTTTTTAAGGGTGTCTGCCACCATCACCCTGGGAACGCAGCACCTCTTCAGGTTTCAGTGATCACATTGAGCGAGCGAGCGAGCACTTACCGAGCGGTCACTCTGCACCTGGTGCTGGGCTAGGCCCTGGGATGTAGAAGCTGCTCTAAACAGACACCTTTCCTGGCCTTGCTCTGGCTGCGTGGATCGGGGATCCGGGGCAACAGGGCCTTAACCAAGAGGGGGCTATTTCTCACCCAGAAAGGCCAGAGGGAGCCAGGGCACAGGGCACCCCAGTGACCCAGGCCAGTCTTTCTGCCCCTCTACCTTCCCCTGTGGCTTGCATCCTCAGGATCACAAAAGCAATGCTCCACCCCTGGCTTACTGGGAGGAACTTCTCTTTTCCACATGTTGTCAAAGCACACATATAGGAAAGCGCAGCAATCAGGAAGTACACGTAGTTTGAAGAACTCTCATGGAGAGAAGAAACCATGTAACCAGCAGCAAAACACACAAGAACAGAACAGGACCATCATCTCTGCAGATTCTACTAAGGTGAGCTTCTAGTTTCTGGGGGAAGCAGAGAGACGGGGTTGGAGTCCAAGCTCTGCCACCATGTCCTAGCTGAGTGACCGTGACCTCTGTGAGCTACCATGAGGAGCACGGGCCTCTGTTCTCAGGTGCGCTCACAGAGCTTACCTGACCCCATGGCCCCTTCCCAGGACAGCACTGTGGTACTTACAGGGGATCCTCTCTGATGATATGGACCTTCTGTGCCCCCTCCATGCTCTGACCCACCCAAAGGGCCCTCGAGGCTGGAGACCAGCAGGGTCCACCGGCCTCACCCCTCCCTCCACTGCCCAATTCCCCCAGGCTAGTTAGGTTTGGCACAGCATCCTTCCTTCCCCAACTGCACACCCAAAGATGCGGCAGGTCTGGCTGTTGCTCAGGTGGGCTGCGGGGCCCATAATCAGTGATGGTGCAGCAAGGTAGGTACCATCAAGGAAGAGAGCCCAGGCTGTGACAGCAGAAACACCTACGCCAGTCTGGGGACTCTAGAAAGGTTTCCAGGATAGAGTCACGCTGCAGCAGGGAGCTGCGAGCGGTGAGTGGGCGTTAGGTGAGGAAGAAGGGAAAAGTGCTCCTGGAAGGGGTAGCAGCGCCAGCAAAGGCAGGCCCGGCGGCCAGAAAAGTATGATGCCCTCGCAGCCACACACAGACCAGTGACACCAGGACACACAGGAAGGGTGTGCCTGGAAACAAGGCCATGGAGGCTCGGGCAGTCATGCGGGCTTGGCTATCATCCTGAGAGCAGTGGGGAGCCACAGAAGGGCCGACAGCAGGGTGGTGGTGAGGCCAGGGCCGCCCTTCTAGCTGCACGGTGAAGGACACATTGGCAGGGCATGGCTGGAGGGGAGACCGTTGAGGATGCTGTGGCTGCTGCCTGGTGGGACAGGGAGCATCCTAGGTCAAGGACGCATGGAAGGGCAGGCAGCATCTCCCACTCCACTGCCCTTCACCGGTCCCTGCCACTGATAGCCAGCCCACTCACCTGCCCAGCCCCAGGCCAGTGGCCCAGGGCTGAAGGCCCTTTATTGCTGGTCAACTTTAACTCTGCCCTCAAACCCAGGCTCAATGCCAGCTCCTCTGAGAAGCCCTTGCTGCTTGCTGCCAGCATCCTCAACACCCTCCATGGCACCTATCCCGGTGAGGTGTTATGCTAAGCAGCAGTAAACGCAGGGCCTCTGGAGCATGAACACTTGAGTTCACGCCTAACTCTCCACCGACTCGCTGTGTTACTTTGGTCAAGGTTCTTAATCTCTCTGTGCCTTAGTTTCCACATCTATAAAACGCGCACAAGGGCAGTGTGAGCCTCCCAAGATTATGGTGGGGTTAAGTGGTGTTACACGCATAGAGAGCCTAGCAGCATGTCAGGCACAGAGAAAGCACTCGGTGAAGCTTTCCCTGTGGCTGTTGTCCCATATACAGGTGAGCACCTGGAGGGCAGGGGCAGGCTGTCTTCATTTCTAAATTCTGTGGTCGGCGGGGGTGGGGGGTGGGGGGTGGGAAAGGAAGGCTGGCCAATGGCCAGTGACTGCCAGGAGCCTGCCTTTCTGCCGCTCCTCCTCACTTCCTTGACCTGGCACTTGAGCAGGGCTGCACACCATCTTCATTCTCCTGCTTTCACCTCCTGCAGCTGCTAATGTTCACCAAGTACTGCCCTCTTGATGATCATGCCACCGAGCATTCTGCCCATGGATAGGCCCACAGACCTGGCTGCTGGGGAGCCTGGGACCCCTGGTACCAGGAAGGGAAACCCAATTTCCTGACCTCCCCCCCCCCCCCCCCCCCCCGCCGCCCAGTCACGATGTCAAAGATCGGGCTGGTCTTCAGCAACATTCCAAGAGTGCCTCAAGTAGGAAGCTGATGGGAAGGGTGCTCTGAACCACTGGGCGGTGAGGCTAACCTTGAGCAACAGAGAACAGAGGGGAGGCCCCAGCAGGGAACCCCAACCCTGAGGTGTGAGAAGGAGAAATACAGTTACAGACCCAGGGGAAGGCAGATGACTGAAGACCACTTAGGGCCTGGCTCGGAATAAGGAATGAGATGGCCCCCTCCCACGATGGGCCAGAGGGCAGGGCCTGGGCCTGGTGGCCATGGAGGGGAGGAGGAATCAGGGAAGAAGAGGTCAGGAGGTGGAGTTGCTTCCAGTTCAAGTATCTGCAGCTTGCAGAGTTTGGAAGCCGCTTTCCCCCCCATGCAGGGGCAAAGTGGTGCAGTGGGGGCCCCAGGAAATGCGGAGAACCCAGACCCAGCTTACTCCGCCCATCGTTCATAGAGCGCATGCCTCCTCCGTGCCTGGTACTCTGCCAGGCACCAAGGAGGGCATGGCGATCCAGACACGCGAGCCCCACCTGAAGGAGCTTTTCACAGCCTAGGGGACATCTGTTGCCTAGCCCACTGACTCCACAGCCAGGCCCCAGCACATATGCCTGGTGATGCCAGAGGGCAGACGGCAGGTGGCAAAGCACGGTGGGGAGGGCTGGAGCTCAGCCCTGACTTCGCCCTATCCAGCAGCATGGATGGGCTGGCACCTTCACCTCTCTGAGCATCAGTTTCCTCATCTACTCAACAAACATGACCTTCCTTACCAGGAAGGTAGGGGTTCCCACTGGTGGCAGGGGGCTGGGAGGCCCCAGGGGATCCTCAGGACAGCTACAGGGGGGCACCACAGAGTCCATCAGGGAAGGAAGTCACCATGCTGGGCTCACCTGGCTGAGTACAAAGAAGGTACGGACATTCCAGAAACGGGCCTGCTCCTGGAGGAAGGTTTTCAGGTAGATGCCCTCGAAAGTCTTGAAGCAGCCGACCAGGGTGACGAAGGTCTCATCCTCTGCGTTGTCAGTTATGCTCTGCAGGACAGGCACCATGGGGGCCAGGCCAGTGCCTGAAGCCAGCATGAGGAGCTCACCGTACTGGAGGACAGAATGGGTATATGACAGACCTCAGCCCACCCACCCCCTCTAGGGACTTTTCTTGGGCATGCAGCAGCCGCACAACACCCATCTGAGCTCCCCGCTCCGCATCCTCCAGGAAGCCATCCTTGCTTGTGAGGTCTGTGGAAGAGAAATCATGCAATTTGGAGGCTGAAGTGGAGCATAAAATGGGGTAGCCCATCCTCTCAGTGGCTCAGTTGCTTTCCTAAGCCAACTCCACAGGACTTTGCACACTTCTCTTGACAGGTAGCTCCCTACCTCCCAAGGCAGTCAGCTCTATTACAGGCTGACTCCCCTTGTCAGGAAGGTCTTTCTGCCTCACCCTTAATGGAAACCTGCTCCCACCAAAGCCTTGCCCACCACCCCTATCCCAGCTCTGCTCCCTGGGCCACCTTCTCTGCCCCAGGGCAGCCCTGTAGAGATCTGAGGGCCCTGGCATGGATGTCTGAGGCTGCTCTTTTCCAGACTGTGATACTGACTATATATATGCACCCAGCGTAGCAGTGGCACAGAAGAGCCGCGCACTGTAAGTGAGCTTCTTCCCCAAGAGGCCTCAGTTCCATCGACCCGTCACTGAACCCATCTCCTGGCTCTAGAGCTCTGAAGTAAGGGTCATCTTCTTTAAGGTCAGTGCTTTAAAGGTTAGTGTCTGACCTATGCAGCAAGGTGTTCATTTCCTTCATTCTAGAGATCAGGCCTCTGAGACTGCAGTCCAGGTTTTCACCTTGGACTCTTTATCGAGAGCCCATGCATTATCACACTTCCGAGAGTATCAGTCCTGCAGACCTGGGTATAAATTCCCAGCCATAGCATCTGATCAAATGCTTTCACTTCTCTGGGCCTTAGTTTCTTCATTGGTAAAAAAAAAAAAAAAAAAATATATACATATATATGTATACATATACATATATATATATACATATATATACATATACATATATATATATACATATATATGTATACATATATATATGTATATATATATATGTATATGTATATATATATAAAACAGCACCTCCCCTCAGTAGCCTGGATCCCAAAGTGGTTGTGAGGGTTAAACAAGAGCCATCAAGTGCCTGGTGTGGACCCTGGCACTCAACACAGTTCCATCCCTCCCTTCACTGAGCCCTGCTGCTGGCTGCCACACCCTGTCCAACCCCCACCCCCCCGGTCTTGGGCCTGCTGTGCTCCCCCTTTTTCTCCCATCACTACTCAGGGTCTCTTCCAGAAAGGCTTCCCCGAGCCAGTAGAGTATGAGGGGTCCTCTGCATTCCCGCAGCCCTCTGTGCACCCTCCTCACAACACTGGTCACACCGTATTGTCATTTGTGTGTGTCTGCCCCCCATCACACTGTGAGCTCCTGGGGACGGGACCTTGTGGGACCCACCTGTGGCCCTGCGCGGGGACCTGTAAATGTCTGCAAGGAACACACAGGCAGATGTCACATGCCAGTGTCATGGCTGCTGTGGTTGCCGTCTACATGAAGACTCTTGCAGAGCAGCACGGCAGGGCCAGGAGAAGGGACAAAGCAGTCCCACGTCCCCGTGGGAGCAGAACCAAGCCTCAGCCCATTTCATTGGCGCAATGCTTATGTGTGAGATGACAGCTCTTCTTCCTCACCGCCTGGCCCTACAGCCTCCCTGGACAGGAAGCGCGGGGACTCTGCAGGGGTGCCTGAGAGCCTGCACCCAGAAACGGTGGGCAAGACAGTGTTCATCATAGGGCATCTGGGTGGCTCAACTGGTGAAGTGTCCGACTCTTGATTTCTGCTCAGGTCGTGATCTCACAGTTTGTGGGTTCAAGCACTGCATTGGGCTCTGTGCTGACAGTACGGAGCCTGCCTGGGATTCTCTCTCTTTCTCCCTCCCTCTCGACCCCTTCCCCATTTGTGCATGCACAGAGGGAGAGAGATGGAGATCCCAGGCAGGCTCCACACTGTCGGCATGGAGCCCGATGCAGGGCACGAAGCCATGAACCGTGAGATCATGACCTGAGCTGAAGTCAGATGCTTAACCAACTGAGCCACCCAGGTGCTCCCAAATAAACCTAAAAAAAAAAAGACAATGTTCATCAGGTGTCCTCTCTAGATCAGGAGGAAACAGGGACAATCCTGGTCTCTGCTCTCAAGAGATTTGGGGGACACAGAGACACCCTCAGCTAAAATGCAAGGCTGAGCATGGTTTGTACCAGAAGCCCGCTGCGTAACAGCATTACAACATACACACCACACAGCTGTAAAATGGGGGTAGCAGTACCTAAGAGCTGTTGTGAGGATAAAATAAAATTTTAGCGCGGCAAGTGCTAACATCAGAGCCTGGCACACACACAGTGCCACACATGTGTTTCATGGTATGATTATACATAAGGACGTGTGTGCATGCCCTTGTACACACAGCTGTGTGTGGAAGAGGACTTGGAAGGTCATATGCCAAGGTACTAAGGCTGGTGTGTCAGGGTAGATGGCCTACAAGGGTTCTCTATTTTCTTCTTTTTGCCTTGCTAAATGGTTGTGTGGTTGGTTTTGCTTTTGGTAATGTACAAGGACCATAGTTCCAATAAAAAAAAAAACAATAGAAACTATTTTTATATTAAACAAAAATAATGGAGAGAAAGAAAGGATTCATTTTTTTCACTTGTTTTTGTTTTGCTTTGTTTCCTAATCATAAAGGTAATACGTGCTCATGGTGGATAACTTGGAAGGTATAATGAAAAAAACAAAAATCACCCATAATTCTACCACCCAGAGCCACAAACATTTCATTGCATTTTCTTTTCTTTTTATGTGTTTTTCTGTGCATTTAAACTTATTTGCCCAACCTGTTGTATATTAGGTTTTGTACACAGCGTCTGTCACCTGGTATTAGAACATAAGCATATACCATCATTTACAAACATAAGTCCAGGATAGGAGCACCTGGGTGGCTCAGTTGGTTAAGCGTCCGACTTCGGCTCCGGTCATGATGTCACGGTTCGTGGGTTCAAACCCGCGTCAGGCTCTGTGCTGACAGCCAGCTCAGAGCCTGGAGCCTGTTTCAGATTCTGTGTCTCCCTCTCTCTCTGACCCTCCCCTGTTCACGCTGTCTCTCTCTCTTTCTCTCTCTCTCTCAGAAATAAATAAAACATTAAAAAAAAATCCAGGATAATAGTTTATCAAGTCCCCATAACCCAGTGTACCTAACAGTTGCCCTGATGTTGGATATTCCGTTTCCTCCAATATCCTGCTATGACGAACAAAGCTTCAGTGTACCTGTGCACAGCAGACGGCATTTGGATTCTTTTCATTGGACAGACTTCCAGAAGTGGAATTACTGGGTCAAAGGATTTGAAGATACTTAAGACGCAGTACATGCTGCCAAGCCACTTTCTGGATATGCACTAACTGATGAGAAATTACTAATTCATCCTGGGCATATCGGGGAAGGATATAAATATGTCAGGAAGATGAGGGGAAGAGCCTTCAGGCTGGGAAGCAGCGGGCTACCAAGCGGAGAGCCATGGGCTGTAAAGGGAGCAGTCCTCATAGTTTTGTAGCTGGAATGTGAGAGTGCAAAGATACCTGAGGGCCTGAAGGTATAGGAATCCTGAGTACAAGTATGTGAGTGTGGATTTTCTAAGCAATGGGCAGCCATGGGCAGTTCTAGAGCATATGCAGGCAATTTTGTTTCTTAGTGCCTAGTCCACCTCCTCCCATGTCCAACGCCAAGGATGTTCCTGGAGTTGAGACTGGGCTCAGGAAGGATGGCACAGTGCAATTCTACAGCCTGAAATGTGAACACCGTGGTCCCTGGGGCTGAGCCAGGAGGGGTCTCCTGAGGACTCGGTGTGCTGGCACCAACCTGGTTCGGTTTATAGAAGAAGTCTCCAAATGGTCCTCGCCAGAAAGCGGTGTCTCCTGCGCTCCAGGACTTGACGTACCGGGACATCAGCCCAGTCTCGTAGCACTGGGAGCAAACACAGGGAGGCCTCACTGGGGCAGGCACATGCTCCCAATACAAACCACAGCAGCCTCAACTGTGCGGCCCTTCCCACAAGCCGAGTGCTGTACATGTATTATCTCATGTAACCCTCCCAGTCACCCCAGGGTTGGTACTGTCGTTCCCTATTTTCAGATGAGGCCTACAAGCTTATCCAGAAGGGAAACGGTGAGGCTGGGACAAGAAACACAGGACCGACAGCCTGACCTCCTGAGGTCTCAAACCCACACGACGACAGGCACCCTGCACACAGCATCACCGAGTAAAGAACGAGGTCGGAGATGATTAGTGGCAACTGGCACTCAGTACAGGGAGACAACAGAGGGTGGTGGGGACTGTGGTAAACTGGGGAGCGAATGAACGCTCCTTCTAAAGGAGGAGGACGCTGGGCAGATTCCAGGGTACAGTTTGTAAGGTTGATGATGTCATGTCTTCTGATTTTCCAAGAGGGGCGGGAGATACAAATTTTTATGCAAAACCACCCAGTTTTGAAATGTCAGCCATCAATTCTAATTTTTCAAACGCTGCGCAAGCCCAAACCAAATTTAATCATGTACCAGTTTGGAGGCCGCTCATTTTGCAACCTCTGCGTTGCCTGTCACCGCGTCCTGGCTGGATGAAAAAGTGGAGGTTGTAGATGGGATTCCTGCATGCAGGAGGGACCCCACATTTCCTGGGGGGCTGCCCACTCTGGGCCTGGCACCATGCTGCGGCTGCAGGGAAGGCAGCTAGACCTTCAGCTCCATGAAGGCAGCCAGGGTCTGAACCATTGGAAAGACTGAATACATATCTTGAATGAATGAATCAATCAATCCAATTCAGGCCCTCCCCTTAAGGAGCCCACAAACTCGGAGGGACTAAAGTCTCACACATGCACAAGACAGAGACTACCTAAAACTCCACAAAAAGGACAGAGTGCTGAGAGAGCCCTGAGGAGGTGCCGTCACTTCCAATGCAATAGGATCAGGGATGACTTCCTGGAGGAGGAGGCATTTGAGCTAAACCATGCAGGCTAGGCAAGACTGCATTCCTTGGGGATAGAAGCAGGAAGGCGGAGAAGATTCTGGGCATCAGGTGTGGTGTGGTTAAGGGAAGGAGAGCCCAAGACACAAGTGTGAGGAGGAGGGGGAAGTGCTGGTAGGCAGGACTGGAAGGGTGTCTGGAGTGAGATTATACCCAAGCCTGAAGGAGATGGAATTTGGGTCACCAGACATGCTTTTAAGAGCCCACAGCTACCTGTGGGAGCATCCCCGACTTCCTTGGGCACCATACGCATAAAGCAAGCACAGCCGTCAGCTCTCCTGCAAGAGGTCTGGGAGGGAGGCTACAGTTCTCCTAACCTGCTGGAGGCCCGTCTTGGAGCACATCTGCTGTCTGGCCCCGGTCTCGGGGGAGGCGCAGCCCAGGCTGGGGCTTCTCGGCCCTACAGCGCAGACAGCACTCAAGGAGAAACGAAGGATTCTTCTGTGTCTCCAGCACTCGCACAAAGCCTGCTCAGGATGTACTTGTTAAACAGAACTGACACTCGAATGTCTGTTCTTCCCCTTGGGATCCTATTACCCAAGGGGCCTTGCGACCATGATATCATCAGTCTGGGCATCAGTTTCTTTTTCTGTAAAGTGGGATAATAAGACCCGATCTGCAGGATGGTTATGAGGTCAAAAGGGGATGATGAATATAAAGAGCTAGACGCAGTGCCTGGTGCCCAGAAGGTGCCTGAGAAATGGGAGCTCCTCCTTCCCATCCGCATGGAAGGTAAACCTAAAAAACCCGACCGCCTTCCCAATTTGCAAAGCCATTTCCAGCTCTTCCCAGCCAGTGGCTTAGGGATAATTAAGCATCTCTCTAAAGAGAGGCTTTCCGGTAAACGAAGGAGAAAATCAGCCTGCAGCTGGGACAGACCCAGCTGCCCTGAAGAATGGTCTCCAGGCTTATCCTTTCAACAGAAACACACCCAGACAAGTAGCCTGGGGAAGCAGGCCATTTGGAGAGGATTTGCGGAATCTCCCAGACAAACAGTTGCGTGGAGAAGGGATCTCATCCAAGCTTATGTGTGAGGGAATAAACACTCGGGCTTTGACTGAAGTCAGGGAAGACAGGAGCCAAAGCAGTGCTGGGGTCCTGGAGGCAGGAGGCTCACTGCCAGCCACGCTGCTTACTACCTGTGGAGGCCTGGGTCCTCCTGGGGTCACGGTGTACTTGTCAATGAAAGGGGAATGATAATTCCCACTCTACCAGGGGAATAAAGGATGTGAAAGCGATTCTTAAATATCAGTGTTGCCTAGGATTCTGTTTGGGAAATGACAGTGTAGACTATCAGGTGGACTTGTACGAAACTACGACTTCTGTAAGTCAAAAATGTTAGAGTATCAGCAATTTCACGTAGTTCAATCTAATTATTTTTCCACATAATTGGACCCTCAGGCCCTCTTATATACATCTGGTGCCCAGGACTTGGGTCTTGCAGGGAAGGGAGGGATTTGTAACCGGCCCATTTTGTTCAGCTCATCTCTGCCAGGTGCCCCGCCCACCTTGGCTGCCCCAGGAGCACCCCTCCTTCTGCCAATCAGACTGGGTACAGTTCCCACAAGACCACACTCCGTTTCACACCTCCCTGCCTTTGGTTAGCCGTCCCCTGAGCCTGGAATGCCACTCCCTACCACTGCCAATATGTACTCCATCTTCAAGGCCCAACTCAGATGCCCCAGCCCCTGTCTGCCTGCCTGAGAGGTGGTCTCAGGTTGGTTCGGCTCACTAGGTGCTGCATGTCCCACCTTCTCCTGCTTGCCTCCTTCTGCTCCAGGACAAGTGACTAACAGTTCCCCACACCGTGCCTCCTTTGCCATTGCATGGGCTGTTGCCAGCACTGAACTGCCTTTCCACGTGCCCCTCTGAGTCCTCCACACCTTAACCTCAACGTACAGCTCAAATTCACAGCTTCTGCTGGGAAGCCCAGCTCCCCTCCCTGTGCCCCCAGCTGCCCTGAATTGGATTGGGGCCATCTATCACATCATAGTGTCCTGGTCTGGCCCCTTGTCCAAGGGTGGGCATTGTATCTGACTCATCTTTGGATCCCAGCAACCAGCACACAGTCAGTACCAGGCTTGGTTCCCCCTTGCCCTGGGCTCAGTGCTCATTCTCGGTGATCAGGTGAGCAGGTGAGAAGGAACAGTGTTCCCTTTCTCAGTCTGAGCCTCCTTTTCATAAAATCTGTCTCTGTTGGTGGGTCAGCAGCCCCTCTTCCCCAGAAAAGGAGTGAGGAGAAGGCTTTCTTCACTGTCCCTGCCCTTTCCTCAAGCCAGCCTCCTCCCATGTGAACACTGGCTCTTCCCACACGGGTGGGAACTGCCACACCCCAACCACGCTGCCAAATGGAGGTCCAGTCCATACCATCTTAAGAACAACTGCGTGGGTCAGCTCACCTTGATTAAAACTTCGAAGTATCCTTCTGCGTTGGCAGGACTGATGGGCGTATAGGCTCTCTGAATTTCTAAGTCATCCACTTTCCCTCTGAGAAAGAGAAGTATATGGTCAGGCAGTCAGCCAGTCATTCAACAAACTCTTATAGGTAACTACTCTGTGCCCAGCTGGTGAAAGCTGGGGCCCAGTCCTCTCCAGTGGTCCTCACTGAACATGGAGCGGGAAAAAGGTACACGGGGCTCCCCCACTGTCATATGCTGGCTGTGAGATCCAGGAAAGTCCCTGGTCCCTTAGCTGCCCCTTCTGTAAGGTGGGAACAACTATTTGTGTCCCTGTTGTGTGGTTCTACCAGGATTACAGATGGGAAAATCTTTTTTAATTTTTTTTTAATTTTTAAAAAATTTTCAAATGTTTATTTACTTTTGAGAGAGAGACATAGAGTGCAAGTGGAGGAGAGGCAGAGAGAAAGGAGATGCAGAATCTGAAGCCGGCTCCAGGCTCTGAGCTGTCAGCACAGAGCCCGATGCAGGACTTGAATCCATGGACTGTTGAGATCATGACCTGAGCCGAAGTCAGAGACTTAACTGACTGAGCCACCCAGGCGCCCCCAGATGGGAAAATCTTTAAATAGTCCACTGAGGATGGGAGTTGATTTGAGGACATCACTGTGCTTTATCCTGACCTCTTTTTTTTTTTAATTTATCTACTTAATGTTTATTTATTTACTTATTTTTGAGACAGAAAGAGAGTGGGGGAGGGTCAAAGAGAGAGAGAGGGAGACAGAGAATGCCAAACAGGCTCCACACTGTCAGTGCAGAGCCTCACACGGGGCTTGAGGCCGCAAACCATGAGATCATGACCTGAACCAAAATTAAGAGTTGGATGCTTAACCTACTGAGCCACCCAGGTGCCCCTTCCTGACCTCTTCTTGACCATAGAATGTGAAAGATAAAGACTAACACAGAACACTTACTACCATGTACCAGGAGCATCAGAATTAGAAGGATGCTCGAAAGTGCCCTAGTCCAAAGCCTGACCTTATGCATGAATCCTCTCTACGATGTTATCAACAAGGCGGCCAGGATGATAATCAAGAGTAATGATAATAGCGGCCACGGGCACCTGGGTGGCTCAGTCAGCTAAGCATCCGACTTCAGCTCAGGTCATGATCTCGTGGTTCACGAGTTCAAGTTCCTTGTCAGGCTCTGTGCTGACAGCTCAGAGCCTGGAGCCTGCTTCCGATTCTGTGTCTTCCTTTCTCTCTGCCCCTCCCTTGCTCATACCCTGTCTCTTTCTCTCTCTCAAAAATACATAAAACACTAAGAAATTTTAATAAAAAAAATAATAGCAGCCATATTGTATTAAATGCCTGCGATGCACCAAGCATACAGTATGCATTATCTCATTTAACAAACAATAACCTACTTGAGGAAACCGAGGCTAAGGATGTCACTTGCCTGAGGTCACACAGCTAGAATTCATCCTTAGCTCTGCCTGACTCCAGAGTCGAGTTCCTCACACGACACCCCAGAGCTTCCCAGAAGGACTCAAGCACTCCTCTTTTGAGTCCTACTGTGTGCAGAACTCTCTTCTCAGAGGTATGCACAGATTAAAAAGGCCCCATCCTAATGTATCAAAAGCAGGAAGCCAGACAGAAATATTCAATAAATGCTTCAGGAACAAACAAGGAAATAAGGAACAGAACACACGGCGAGGCATGGATGCAGAGTACTGTGACATGTTCTACTACAGAGGTAAATACTGCCGTGCTACAGAGGAAGGGACCACTCTCATCCGGGGAACTCAGAAGGCCTCCTGGAGCTTTTGATACGCAGGCCACTGAAAGGTGAAAGTCAGAATAGGAAGGAAGTAATTCCAGGCAGAAAGAACAGCCTGGGGCAAAAGCTCAGAGGTAGGAAATGCAGAGCAAGTCAGGAAGTGGGGAGTGGATCATGAGGCTGGTGCAAGGCACAAGTGCAATGGAGGAGTGGGGAGAACTTGGCAGGGAAGGAAGCTTGAGCTTCAGGGAGCTTCCTTGGAGCCCCGAAGGTATCTGAGTGGGAGCAACATGGTCAGCTACACGTGTTAGGAATGTCACTGGAGAGAGAGTGGAGGAGAGGGGCCAAGCTAGGGGCAGGGACTTCTGGGTATCCCTATTTACGGACGGAGGGCTGCATGCAGCTGCGATCTGCCCCAGAGCCACTGGGGCAGTGAGCTGTAACGACAGCAGCCAGTCCACAGGCCAGATGCACTGGACACAAACACCAGGGGTTGGCATGAGGCAAGTGGCTGGAGTGTGCCCAGCAGTAGGATATGCCCTCCTTGTCCCCTGGCTGTACCTTCTGTCTGCTTTGCTGGCTCCTCCCCCTCCTGCCAATACCACAGGAGCCAGAGTGCGGGCCTCTGTCCTTACCTCTTTCCATGCCACACACACTCCCAAATGTCACCCAGGTGCAGGCCAATGAGTCCCACACCCACATCTATAGCTCAGATCTCTCTGCTGAGCCTCAGACCCATATAGTCAACTGTCTAGCAGATGCCTCACGCTGGAGGTCCTAAAGGGCCTTGTCTCTGGGCAGGTCGGGTGGGGTGGGGGTGGGCGTGGGGTGGTGCATGGGGTGGGGATCAAGATGGGCAGAGAGGGTAGAAGTAGGCAGAGGAGTGGTAGAGTGCAGCTAGGGAGCCAGGCTGTCTGGATTTGAATCCTGGCTGAAGGACTTATTAGCTGTGTGACCCTGGGCAAGTCCCTTATTCTCAAGGACAAGTGTCCTTTCTATCAACTGGCACTAACATTAGGTTAATACCACAGGCTCTAGAGCCAGACTCCTTGCCTTCAAATTCTGGCTCCAACTTTCCTAACTGTGTGACCTTGGGCAAGTTACTCAACCTCTCTGACTTCAGTTTCCTCCTGAGCATGACGATGGCAGCTACCGCACAGGGTTTGGTGAGGATGAAACGAGTTCCCAGGTATGAGCGCACAGAACTGCACCTTGGAGAGAAAATGCTATGAAAGGGTTTGCTGCTGCTGCTGCTACCAGTTACTATGAAAACACAATCCCAGAACCCTTGGAGTAAGGCACCATGATGCTTATTTAAAAAGTGATAAATGGAGGCTTGAGGGAGGTTAAGCGAGTTGCTCTAGGCTGCACAGCTAGCAAATGGCAAAGTGGGGCTGCAGAGCTTTGGCCCTGCCACCATTTGAGCGGACCGTAGGATGAGGTGCTGTCCGGGCCGCAGGCCAAGCCGGCTGTTCCTGGGCAGTGCAAACCGAACACGGTAAGTGTCCTTGGTGAGTCTGTCCACGGCACTGATGCGGAAGGCCAGGAAGGTCTCTGGGCTCAGCTTGGACAGGCAGCTCTGCAACAGGAAAATGCCCAACAGCTAGGACCTGGGATTCAACAGACACACAAGCATCCACAAGCACCCTTCTCGTTTTCCGCAAGGGCAGGCTATTTCTGCCAGTAAGTTTTCTGTACAGTGGAGAGGAGTCCCACCTCACTGCCCTTTCGTGCTCTGATCTGAGAAGGCCCAAACATTTCACACTGAGCTCACCCTGCTCTGAAGCCTTCCATGGCTCCTTCAGCCCCGGGATATAAAGTGCAGCCTCTTCAGCTGGGCACTCCAGGGCCCTGTGGATGAACATCAAGCCTCATTTTCTCTCTCTGGCATCAAATGCCAAACTTTTGTCTGTTCTCCCAAGAATACCCTGCTGCTTCCTATCTGGGAGTCTTTATTTGCTCAAGCTGTGCCCTTTATCCAGAGCATTCATCTCCAGTGTATGAAATACCTACTCATCCTTCAAATCTGCTAAAATTCAGGTTTGCAGAATTTACAAACTGATGGGACCTTAAGATGATTCAATCCAATATCATTATTACCCATGTGGGGAAACTGAGGTCTGAGTGGTAGTGGGCTTACTTGTCCAAGGTCATACCCAGAGCAGGAATTCAAATTCATGTCGTCTAAGTCTCAGTCCTCTGCCTTTAACACTCCATCTACCTGCACCTCCTCTCGGAAGCCTTCTATGAATGTCATGACTCACAGAACTCTCTCCTGTAAAATGCCCAAACCCCATTCACTCCCGGGACTTCCCCATGCCCCAGCTCAGAGTCAGGTTTTAAACTTGGATCTGTCTGCTTCCATGAGCACACTCTTTTCTCTCTGCTGTGCAGTCAGGGAAAGCGTCTCCACACAGGTGCCCTGCACAGGGCAGACGCCAGGCGGATGCTGCCACTTGGGGCCCTCTTATCAGAGGAGCAGTCCTCCCTCACCTGTGGCTCCTCCCCACTCAGCAGGCTCCTGTCGTTGCTGGCTCGCGCTGCCTCCCACCTGGCCAGCTCGCGGTGATAGAGATCAAACACACAGGGCGAGCAGCCACTGCCACAGCACTGGGAGGGCAAGGGCTCCACGGGCCGGAGCTGCAGCCAGGCTTCCTCATCGTCACCCTCCTCCCTCTCATCCATCCTCCATGGGGCCTGGGTGGCCTGGGAGGGACAGCTGGGTGCTCTTCCCAGAGCAGGTCTGCCTCTGTGAGGCCACAGGCCCAGGCCCTGCTCCTTGGTCAGCCTGAGAGAGGGAAAACATATGGGTTATACTCAAGTCACCTCTATTCCTCCTACACTCCCCGAGGCCTGCAAGTGACAAACTCTGCATGAGCATGGGGACAGGGATGAATCAACCCTGAGATCTGCTGCCTGGAAGGGGGGACAGACAGGACACAACAATCAGAGCTGCCAACCAGACTTTCCTGACTCTTCCTGTGCTTTGAGTGCTAGTTTAAGCACTTTACATAGAAAATCTCTTTGAATTTAAAAAAATATTTTAAGAGATAGGGCACCTGGGTGACTCAATCGGTTAAGCTTCCAACTTGGGCTCAGGTCATGATCTCACGGTTTGTGGGTTCAAGCCCTGTGCCAGGCTCTGTGCTGACAGCTCCGAGCCTGGAGCCTGCTTTGAATTCTATGTCTCCCTCTCTCTCTGTCCCTCCCCTGCTCACACTCTGTCTTTCTCTCTCTCAAAAATAAATAAACATTAAAATAAACAAGTAAATGATACATCATAGTATTTATGTACATCTTAGTGATTATAAAATTATTAAAAAGGAAATTAAAATGTTTAGAAAAGAACCCCTTTGTAACTACAACATACTCAAGTACAAAGAACCTTGCTAGCAACCCAGAAGCCAATCATACGGGTCCCTTCCTGATCACCTCCCATTCCCCACAAGATAAGCATCATCCTGACTTTTGGTATAATCATTCCCTTGCTTTTCCTTAGTTTGGCCACATTTGTGTGCAAATTTAACCACTATGGTTCAGATTTGCCTGGTTTTTACCTTTATATAAATGGAATTATACCAACATATTCTGTGTCTTCACTCGGTTTCTTTCACTCAGGCAAGTCACCCACCAAATTGCTGCATTTTACTTAATCTTTATAATGAGGCTAGTACTAGGGATGTCATTTTATAGGTGGAATAACTGGAGTCGGCGGCGGGGGGGGGGGGGTTAATAACTTACCCCAAGGTCACATAGCTCCTAAAAGACAGGGATGTCCTGTTTCTTGGTTACCAATCACCTCCCACGATTCCTCCCCTTTAAGACCTTTTCGATTTTTCCTGCTTTCTGTGTCCATTTACACAGGAGCTTCCCATGGTCCCGAGGGATGTTTCCAGTCTCTGCCTACACCACCCATCCTCACACCTGCCACTAGCTCCAATCACACCAGTCTCCCACTTAGCAAGCTTTAACAGCTCCCCATTGCCTACTGCCTTGAATCCAATCTTCTTGCCTGGTGCCCCATGCTTCTTCTGATCAGAGCTTGTCCAAACTCTCTTACCACTTGGTTTTAGAAGGGTAGTCCCTCTGTGCACAATACATCTCTCTCTTATACAAGAAAGGGTTTGGTTTCAGAAAACTTGGTCCTGCTGTTCGTGAGTGCTATGATTTCAGGAGTGTTGAGCAGGCTGCAACCCCCTTGAGGGCAAGGATGGGGTCTCATTCTTTCTATATTCTACCACCAAGCACAAGCCTGGCATATGGAAGGCTCCAGTGAATGGGGAATGCTCGTTCAGCTTATAAATAAGGTCTGGGAGCCAGGCACAGTGCTAGGTGCTGGGATACAACAGATGTAAATCGTACATGGGCTCTCTACATAAAGACATAAAGCTTGCAGCCTAGCATGGTGTTACATCAATTCAACCCGTTTTTATTTTGTGCTATGGACCAGGAATGTATTATGAGCAAATGAAATCTGGAGCCCTCTTTATGCTTTTTTTTTTTTTTTTTTTTTTTTGTACTCCTAAAGGTTTTACAAGATAAGTGAGATAAGTACAAGCTCTGTTACCTTTAAACTGCAATACAGCATGAGGGTTATTCCTATCAGTATTTGTATTTGCCTTAACTTAACTTCTCTGTGTCTTGATTAGTCTACTTTCTTTGGTATTTTGGAAATTGGTAGAGATGTTGGCCAAGTCTATCATGAACTTTAAAAACCTGCTTCCTGCCAGCTCCTAGCCTCTACTTTCCAGTCTAAGAAGCATTACTTCTAAGCCAGGACTTGACACACGTTGTTGCCTCTGGCGCGAGAGGACTCTCCCCACCCCTTGGGTTTTCCTTAAAGGTCACTTCCTCTCAGAGGCCCACCCTGAACCTCCCCGTCTCATTTCTATCATGTACCCTATTTGTTTCCATTATGTACTGATTCATTTAACGGCTGTTCTAGGGGCAGGGGATAGAACAGTGAGGAAACCAAACCCTGCACTCACGGAGTTTATATTCTGTGGAATAGACAGTCATTAGACAAGACCAAAATGGAAAACACAGCATTTAGTGTTAAACGCTAAAAAGAAAAATAACTGGGGAAAAAGAATAGGAAATATACGTGCGTGTTGCAATTGCTTATTTATTTACTAGCTTTCTGCCCATATGCTCTACATTCCATAGCTGTTTTACTCACCAACGCAAACCCAGCGCTCACCACAGTGCCTGACACATCGCAAGCAATTGATGTATGTACAAGAAGTAAAGAACGTCTCCATAGCTCTGGGTTAGCTTCTAGGAGGTCGATCGGGAAACTCCAAGGAAATGGGAGGAAAGTAACTCCCACTTGTCTCTGGGGAAGTGGCGTGCAGTCGGATGCGGGGCTGGTGTGGTGGACAGGGCCACTCTCAGGATCGGGGAGTGGCCCGGTGGAGACGGAGCAGCAATGAGTAGTGGGTGGTGAGACAAGGAAACTTCCAGTGCACCCACTACGAATGGGAGCTGTGCGGGCGCGCTAACTTAGGCATTTCGATCCCTATTTTTACAGTAAGGGACATTGGGGCTCAGAGGGAAGTGCCCTGCCCAAGCCTCAGCTGCCCGTACGCGGTCAAGGTTGCCCTCAATTCAGGTTTGAAGTACTGGTGTTCTATCCATAGTCCTATCCCAGCCTCTACTACCAAGACCACTCACCTACACACCTGCGCCTCTCCTCGAGAGAGGTTACTTCAGGTTCCGCCCCCTCCGGGGAGGCGGGAAGTGCCTAGCGGGTCTCACCTATAAGAAAATGAAAACGGTCTGAGGGGTGGGGCAAGGCAGGGATGTCTTGAACGTGATTGGTTCATGTGGATGCCAATCATAAGACGAGCCTTGGAATCCAGCCCTTTTCTCTTCCAGCAGGCTTTGCGCGCGGGAATATGGCGGCGTCCAGGTGGAAGTCTTGAGGGGATTAAGTCGGGATGGCGTTGGCGTCGGGGACCGCAAGGCGTGCACTGGTTCGCCCTGTGTCGCTTGGCCTTGGGGGCTGCGGCACCCCGAGACGCGGGGCGTACGAGTGGGGCGTGCGCTCCACGCGGAAGCCCGAGCCTCCTCCCCTGGACAGGGTGTACGAGATCCCTGGACTGGAGCCCATCACCTACGCGGGGAAGATGCACTTCATGCCGGGACTGGCGCGGCCGGTCTTCCCGCCCTGGGACCCTGGCTGGACGCACCCAAAGTTCCGCCGCCCGACCCCGATTCACGAGCAGCCGCTCTACAAGGATGAGGCCTGCTTCGTCTTCCACCAACGTTGCCGCCTCCTCGAGGGTGAGGCCTTAGGACGGGCAGGAGGGGACCTTGTTCCTCCGCCCAGCACTGCCCCCGACCCTCTGTGGCCTTAGGCAAGACCTTGAAACTTTGTGGGTCTCGGTTTCTTTGCGAAATGGGGCCGGTGGCGATTAGGTCTTCGGAGGGTTTCAGGGGTAAGTGGGATGTGAAGTGCTGTGATTGTGTGAGGGAGTATTAGAGATGTTGAGTGGCGAGGTGAAAAGACTTGGTTTCTGGCCTAGCCCTGCCTCTGTCTAAATCTGTGTGATGTGGGGCAAGTGGCAGAACCTTCTAGAGCCTCTGTTTTCTGTGACTTAGTGGTTTTGACTAGTTGGGCCACATTGACCCTTGCAGCTCTTAACACCCAGGACACGCAACTGCACTGAGGAAATAGGTGGAGGGAGTTTATAGTGGAAAGACACAGTTGAAAGCGGGCTTAATCTCCTGGCCTATGGCCTCATTTCCTAGGATGGGTGAATGTGACAGAGGGATATGATTTGCCCAGAGATGCCCTGTGGGTTCATACTGAAGCCAGGGCTACCTATCTGGTTTCCTAGGTCAGTGTCCTTTGTCAAAGGTCAGAGCTGAGATGTTTTCAAGGAAAGGTCTGGACCTAAAAGCTATCTAACCTATTTCCGCCGCCTCCCTGCCTCATTCTCACTAAGAGCAAGTCAAAATGACTGAGCTGAACCCAGTCTGTCGTTTTATGCCAGAAATTATTTCCCAGGGTCCGTGGGGCTGGGAGGGCTTTTTATTGAGAGTCCCTTTCCATGTTGTTTTTTTTTTTTTTTTCCAAAGTTTACTTTGAGAGAGAGTGCATGCCCAAGCAGGGGGCAGTTGGGGGGCGGAGGCAGCAGAGAGAGAGAGAGGGAGGGAGAGAGTCCCAAGCAGGCTCCTCACTGTCTGCACAAAGCCAGACTCAGGGCTTGAATTCATGAACTGGGAGATCACGACCTGAGCTGAAATCAAGAGTTGGATGCTTAACTGACTGAGCCACCCAGGTGCATCCCTCCCCCCACTTCTGTATTCTTTCCTGTTCTTTCTTCGTCCCCAAATTACTGTGGGGATTCTGGTTTTAAAAACACAAAATGGACAAGTGTAGTGGGAGCAGTATTTTCCAAAGAGTACTTCCAAGAGTATTTCCAATTAGGAAAGGAAGAGACCTGGCAGGATTTGCGGACTAAGCCAGAGAATAAATCCTCGATTTGAAAAACAAACTTAAAGCAACCGGCCAGTCTCTTAAGCCCCTCACACCCATTTCTGAAAACTGACTTTGTAGCATCTAAACACCTCCATTGCCCTATGAGGGTGTTATAGACCTCACAAGACTTGGCACCCTTGAGTGACCCCGGTAACATTACCAGGCTTTCAGGTAGAGAGACTTATGTTCTCCTCCCCACCATCACTTACAGGGTGTGTGACTCGAAGCAAATTCCTTAGACTCTTGAGTTTCATGAAATCCATCCCATAATGGATTTCCTCCATTCCATAAAATCCCATCTGGCTTGTAGATAAAGTACTGGGCACAGGGTAGATGGTAATGGTCAGTAAATGGCATCTGTAATTATCACATATTATTCGTATTTTAGTGAACCATAACTATGAATTTTATTTTTTATATTTTTGAGAGCAAGAGATAGCAAGCAGGGGAAGGACAGAGGGAGAGTGAGAGAGAATCTTAAGCAGGCTCCATGCTCTTTGGAGAGCGCAGTGAGCTTATTCTGGGGCTCAAGATCATGACCTGATAGGAGTTGGATGTTCAATCAACAACCACCCAGGCACCCCCAAAATCTCAATTTTTTAAATTAAAAATTTAAATAAAATTTTTTTTTTCAAGTTTAAGAAGCAGTGGCAGTGGCAGAACTAAAATTCAGGTTACCTAACTCCCACTCAGGGCTTTTTCTGCTGCACCACAAAATCCAGAAGTTACGTTTGTTTGTTTTTTTTAATTTTTTTAATGTTTATCTATATTTGAGAGACACAGTGCCAGCCGGGGAGGGGCAACGAGAGAGGGAGACAGAGACACAGAATCTGAAGCTCTGAGGCTCTGAGCTGTCAGCACAGGGCTCGACATGGGGCTTGAACCCACGAACCATGAGTTCATGGCCTGAGCTAAAGTATGATGCTTAACCAACTGAACTACCCAGGCGCCTCCAAAAGTTACATTTCTAAATATTTGTATTTCTCACGTCATACAAGCCTCAAATTGAAAAGACCCATTGCTCTCATAGCATTTCATTTATTAGCACAAAGGAAACTGCCTGAAGGTGTCCCTCCCAAAGTACCCTAGGCTCCGTTTAATCCTAGGCACAGCTTTTTAAATGAAGATCTATCTCTGAAACAGTGGTGTTTTCCCAGCTGGGATGAGGAGCCTGCTACCCAAAGCAGTCACCAGCCAGCTGTCATGGGCTTTTTCAGTCAGGGATTTTGATGTGGGTTAATAGAAAGGATCTAGGATTTGAAATGTTGGCATCCATTGATCTAGTCCGAGTCTAGAGTCTGGATCTTGAGGCGACAGACAAACCCTTTCCTGCAAGATTCAGCCTTACGACCCCAGCCATCTTGGCTTCTGTTTGAATTCCTCCTGTGCAGACATCCATTACCTCAATCAACTGTTGACCGTCCTTGGGTAGACAGTCATTCCTGAAGCTGAGTTGAAATTTGGCGGCCTGGGCTCTTATTCTAGTTCTGACTCCTCAGATGTCACAGTACAAATCCTGTGTCTCTCAAGGCAGTCGTTTCCCCAAGAGGCTACTGAAGCAATTCTTACTGAGTCCTCTTTTTTGTTGTTTTTGGTGTGTGTGTGTGTGTGTCTGTGTGTGTGTGTGTTTGACTAATTACCCCAAAGGTGTGAAGCAGGCCCTCTGGCTTACCAAGGCCAAGTTAATAGAAGGCCTTCCCAAGAAAGTGCTTAGCCTTGTTGATGATCCAAAGAACCACATAGAGAACCAAGATGAACGTGTCCTGAACGTGATCTCCCACGCCCGTCTCTGGCACTCCACGGAAGACACCCCCAAGAGAGAGACCTACTGGTAGGTTTTCCCCGAGTCAATAAGATTTCCAGTGGACGGCTCTTGGGAGTCAGCCTTTTCCTTTACATCTCCAAACGTCTCTTCTTTCTTCCAAGCCCAGTCATTGTGGACAGTTTGATACAGCTGTGTAAATCCCAGATTGTCAAGCACCCCTCTCTGGCCAGGCGGATCTGTGCCAAAAACTACACGTTATCCACCACCTGGAATCGAGGTTAGTCATCTTGGTCTGTATTTTATCTTTCTACTCTTAGCCCCACTCCCAGCTCTCCACTGCCTCCTCCGTACCTGTGTTTATTTCCGTCCTTCATGGCCCCATTCGTAGGCTCAGACAGCTCCTCCCGTCATTAGCCAGAGGCCAGTCTTTTCAGTTTTAATCACTTCTTCCCAAGACGTAAGTAGATCAACCGTATCTACTCAGTATCTGCTGAGTGCCTGTGAGTGCATAAATGTTGAAGATAAGAAGTAATAAAGAACAGTCCGTCTCTGCCTTCACAAAGCTCATACTGGACTGCAAGAGCCTTTGTACCCCATTCATACTTTTCTCCTTTTCCAAATCCGTTTTCCACGCAGCTGCCAGAGTGATCTTTCTAAAGCACACTTCCCTCCCCTGTTTCAGATCCTTTGCTGTCTCCCAGAAGCTTAAACCATTTGCCATCGGATCCAGACCCGCTGTGACGTGGCCACCACCTAGTCTTTCTAGTGTTACCTCCTTCTCTGCTACCCCTACCTTCACCCCAATCCCCGGGCCAAATTCTCACTTCAGCCACCTGAAGCTTTTCAGCATGAAACGTTGACACCTTTTGCACTGCGCCGTACGTTCTGTCTGGAATGTTCTTTCCTACTTTCCTCCTTTGGCTAAATTCTGCTTGTCTGCAAGGCCTCGGCCCCCTTCCTACGTGAATGCAGAGGTTAGCTCGGCCTCTGCTGTGCTGCTTCTGCCTGTCATGCCTGTTTTTATCAGAGCGTGTATTACACTGTATGGGAATTCTCGGATATCTTCTCTGCCCCACTAAACTGAACTTCTGATGTCAGGGAGCATGCCTTACTCATTTTTGTCCACAATGTCTTTACAGTTCATGGCACATGATAGTGCTGGCTGAAGGGATGGGTGAATGATTACCGCGCCAAGGTCTTTGAGGCAGGGATGTTCTGATCGGTGGGATTCTGGAGCAGGGGAACCAGCTCTGGAATGATTTGGGATTTTCAGAACATCTGCTTGGTCAGATTTCTCCAGCTTGCCCCTTTGAGTATGGGCTTCCTGGCACGGATTCAGCTTTGCAGAGGTAATGGCACCACGAAGGAAATTAGTGATCCTCATTAATAGAGGAGTACTTGTTGGCCCATCATCAAGTATTACCTCTAATTAAACTGCCCCATTTGGAGCTGCCACTGGAGGAGGGATGTGGAGGGAATTGAATTGGAAACCACACTAGAGTGGTCTGTGGGGAGAATCTGAAACCCAGGGTTAGGAGAGGTCCAGGCATATTTATCTTCCTTGCAGATTATATGTGAGGAAACAGGAAATACTTCAGAAGACTATTCTTGAGGTGTGGGTATGATGTATTTTAACAGGTGGGTTAGAGTTTATCCATCCACAGATGTAGTATCCCTGTTTCACATACCCCGTGAGGGTGAGCCTGCGCTAGTTATATGACAGCGCTGTTGGCCAGACCATTACCCCTGGTCTGTTATCATCACATTATGATTTGATGATTTCTAAAAACCCAAAGTACATTCAGAGGAAGATCTGCTTCCGTGGAAAATCTTCAGGAGGCCATTCTCGGGGAGCCTTTCAGGCCCGCTTTGCCCAGTGGGACACAGCCTCCCGTGGGGACCTCTGTGAAGGGCATCTGCACACGCTCTCGGTGTCAGGTTTGCTGCTTGGTCTGATGCATGTTTGTTTCCTCATAAGCTTTTGTCTCCGTGTAGCAGATACGCTGATCCCACCTAGGTGAGGCTTTCTGACTGGCATAGGGTTTTCACTGTCAGTTGTTGAGGACAGTTGGCCCTTTTCCTGAGTTTAATAGCCTTTCTCCTCAGCCTCAGATCTCAGTCCTTCTTTCTCCCTCCCTCCTTGATGCAGCATGCTCTAGTCACCTGGATTTGTCTCCTTAAACTCTGCCGTGGGGGAGCACGCCTCTGTGCCCCTGCACAGATCATTCTTCCTTAACTGAAATGTTTTGCCTTACCTTTCTTTGCCTGGACAAACTGTTAACCAACCAAGGGCAGTGTTGCCTTCTGAGGGAGATTTGGCAGGGTCTGGAGACATTTTTGATTGTCATGACTTGAGGAGCGGGCAGTTCTGCTGGCATCTAGGGGCTAGGGGCAAAGGGATGCTGCATGGGACAGTTTCCCTCCCCAAAGAATTATCTGGTCCAAAGTGAGAATAGTGCCAGAGTTGACAAACTCTGCTCTTATCTGTCCTTCGGAAGCTAGTTTGAAGGCACACCACTTTCACAAGGATTCTCAGACCGCCCAGAGGGGGTCAGCTTTCCCTACCTCTCCTGTCTCTGAGTATGGCTCATACTTTTGTATGCACCTTACCTGGTGAGCTTGAGAGCAGAGGGTAACTCTCATTTCTGTGTCCTCAGCACAGAGCAGGTGCTTGGGAGGATCTGTGTGGGGCAGCCTTGAGCCCTCAGAGCCTGCCCGGCCTCAGGCTCATTGGCCAGGGAACACAGGAAGAAGAGTGCATCGATCGGTCCCCTTCTCAAAATCCCGGGGTTAACATCTTAACCTAAGTTTTGTTTTCTGCAATTAGGCTGATCAGCTAGGAAACTGGTAAGACTTGAGCATGGCGGGATGAAGGTTCTAGGCTTGGCTGAACCGAGGTAAGGCTTTAGATCAGGGTAGACTAATTGTCTTTCTCCCCTTTTAGAGTCTTTTCTCCTTCAGGTCCGTGGTTCTAGTGGAGCCCGACTGAACAGCAAGGATCCGCTGTCCGCCATTGCCTCCAGGGAGGAGGTTGAAGCTACTAAGAATCATGTTCTTGAGACTTTCTATCCCATATCACCCACTATTGATCTTCAGGAATGCAACGTTTATGATGTGAAAGACAACACAGGTAAACGTCAAAGCCTTTGCATTTCCAGGTAGCATGGAGATGTGGGTCGTGCTTTTTCTGAAAGGAAAGGATATATTGAATGCTTACCAAGTATGCGCTCAGCGCCTCATGTGCATTTTCTCCTAAGAGCCATGTAGCAGCCCCTGGGGCAGGTACTGTTGTCCCTGTTGTGTAGGCAAGGAAATGAGACTCGGAGCTTAAGGGGTTGAGTTCAAAGCCCGATTTTGCCTTGACCTCTGAGAGGTAACTATTGCGTCATTTGGACTGGGTGTCTTGGTGGCCTTTTGGCCAGGTGCCAAGTGTTTCCTTTATTTGCACGTCTCTTGAGAGACCCCCTTCTCTCTATGCACCCTGTAGACTCTGGCCAGCATTCTGCTGGGGCTGAAGAAGTCCCACAGGCCTCAAATGGGGCTATTCATCTAAGCTCCATCGAACAAGGAACCACCATCTCCCCAGGCAGCCAAGACAGAAATGAGGGTGTCAGGCCAGGCAGGCCCGCTGTTTGCACCATCCAGCCCATCCCTGTGCGTTGTAGAGGCTTCCTCCCGGCCTCTCCTCATCTCCACAGTGACCGCCTCCGTCAGTCCCACCGTCTCTCAGGCAGCCTCTCGTCACAGGTTCCTGGCTGGCCAGTCTGACTGAGGCTGCTTTCTGTCAGTTCCTCTGGTTTTCAGGTCCAGGGACACCCTTCTGAAGCAAATTCCGTCCTTCCCTCCATGCCCACCTCTCCACTGCCCATTGGATAAAGTCGGAACTCCTCAGCTCATCACATGAGGGCCGTCAGGCCTGGCCTCGGCCCCCTCTCCAGCCATCAACCTCACCTTTGTCTACCGACCCTGCAGACCCTCCTTTATTCTGGCTACATGTAACTCATGGAGCCCTTCTCACCAGAGGATCCGGCACGTCCTCCCCTCAAGATTTGTGACCATCCACCTCTTTTTACCTTCACCTCAGTAGTTCATCTGTCACAGTTCTTCTTTGGAATCACTCCTTCCCAGAAATGCTGTGGGGCCTTCCATTGTCGTCCGGGGCCTTTCATCTGTCCTCCCCCCACCCCTGACTTACCCCGTATCTTCACATATCCCTCTGTGTGGAGATGGTCACTTTCTCCGTCTGCTCCCCCTCTATACCAAGCTGTGCTTGGCCCCTATTCCTGGTGCACATCTCAGGCTGGGCGCACGTGGAGGGCCCACTGGAAGTGCGCACGGGAAGTCGCGCTTGCCTCTGGGATTTTCTTTTCTTTCTTTCTTTTTTTTTTTTTTTTTGAGAGAGGGTGCAAGTGAGTGAGGGGCAGAGGGGGTGGTGAGAGAGAAGCGGGGCTCACCCGAAGCAGGGCTTGTGCTTACCTGATGCAGGACTTGAACTTACAAACCCTGAGATCATGACCTGAGCCGACCACCCAGGCACCCACCTCTGGGATTTTCATAGCCAGTGTCTTCCCGGCCTCTTTCTTCCTCCTTTTCACCTGCTTTCACTAAGCCAGGTTACTCTTTCTGAAAGCTGCCAGCTTTCCCAGGGCTTACTCCCAGTGGTGCAGGGGATGAGAATGATGGTCTGGCAGGTTGTGGCTGGGATGAACAAGGGCTAAGCTTTGATTCTCAGGGCCAGTGTTTGCAGCTCACTTGTGAGGTGGGAAGCAAGTTATTTATTGCTAATAAGAAAGTATGGAACTTCGTCAACGATTTGCTTTTAACAATATAATTATTATAGATTTCAGGTTTTCTTCTACTGACATCGTTGGCACCTGTGTGCCTGAATGAGGGAGAAAGGGGTGGGGTTAGAGCTGGCATGCAGGAATCACCTGGCACAGGTTGGCGACATTTTCAGTGAAGCGTTAAATAGTAAATAGTTTCGGTTTTGCGGGCCACAGATGGTCTCTGTGACAGCAACTCTATAGACGTCATGTAAATGAGTGGACATGGCTATGGCCCCAGTAAAAGTTTGTTTTCACCAACGGGAGGGGGCCAGATTTGGCTGGCAGGCCATAGTTTGCCATTCCCCGGGCTGTGGGGATAACATCTGCCTTTACTGAGTCCATAGGCACTGAGCTAAGGTGAGGTGACTTTCCTAAGGGTTTGGGACAGGCTGATCATCCTCTCCACCCCTCCACATGGTTCTGTATCTTGCAGGATTCCAGGAGGGTTATCCTTACCCCTACCCCCACACCTTATATTTCCTGGAGACAGCCAGTTTACGCCCACACCGCTTTCAACCAGATCAGCTGCGGGCCAAGATGATCCTGTTTGCCTTTGGCAATGCCCTGGCTCAGGCCCGGCGCCTCTACGGGGTACGTACGTGGAGAAGACACCGAGGTACTTGACATGTTGCTGGCCTCCTGCTTACACTGCTCATAATAAAAAGGAGACCCGGGCGGGGGTGTTCCTCGCTTGGCTGAGGAGTTTTAGGCAGAGGCATGTCCACTCACCTACAGAGATAAACTGACATCTGTTGGGGCCCTCCTCTGTGTGCCTGTCACAGATCCCTCATTTGTTGATCAGAATAGCTCACAAGGTTTCTTTGTCATCCCCATTTTCCAAGCTACGCCACTGAGTACAGCCAGCCCAGCATTACACACAGTGAGTAGGGGAGAGGGGACCGGAACTAGGTGCACCCAGCGCCTGCAGCCTCAGCTACCTGTGCCCCCGCACACCGCCTCGGTTCTCGGGTATCAGACCCGGAACAGGAGGCTCCTTTGGGCAGGAGGAATTAGAGCAGTAGATGTGGTGCAGGCCTGCCTGCCAAGTGAAGATGGGCTCCGGGGACCCAGAAACCATTGGTGATAACCCCTTGATTCTGAGAGAGTGTCTCAAGGACCTAGGTGGTGCCACGTGCAGGCTGAGTAGTTGTCCCACGGAGCCAGCCCCCAAATTGGTGAGAGCCTAGCCTGGAGAAAGGCCTCCCGGGGGGGAGTAGGGGATGGCAGTATGGGATTCCCCAGAGCAGGCCTGGGTCACTGGGCCCCGGGGAGTGGGGGGTGGGGTGGGGGTGTATTAGGGGGAGTGCTGAGAGCTGCTGCCAGCTCCCCCCTGCAGGAGTGAAGAGACTCGCAGTGTTCTGTTTCCCATCCTCCTTGGTCTAGGAACTAGGTGAGCTCGGGGAGCTGTGGTTAGCTAAATGGGACAGGGAGTGGAGTGGACCTTGCCACTATAGTGGACATCTGCCACATGCCAGATGTTTAATTAGTATTCTTTAAATCCGTGATTCTCAAAGTATGGTCCTGGATTAGCTGCATGAGTGTCATCTGGGAACTTGTTGGAAATTCAGAAAACTACATCAGAAACTGGGGGTGGAGCCCGAGTAACCAGTGCTGTAGGAAGCCCTCCGGTGATGCTGGTATAAGCTCAAGGTAGAAAACCACTGCATTGTCTAATTCTTGTAGCTTCATGTTACAGAGGAAGAAACTGAAGCTCAGGGAGGCTAGCTAACATCCCTAGCGTCACACAGCTAAGAGATTAGCCGCTGTCACATCTTCGTGTGGCTTTCTTGTATCTCTCCTATCCTTGAGGGTTATCTTTATTCCCGTTCTCTGACTGCATACACATGAAGGCTCTGGAAGGTTAGGTGACGTGCCCAAGATCCTGCAGCTCTCAAGTGGGGAAGCTGGCATTGGAGGCCCGATCCCTCTAGCTTCAGAGGACACGCTGCCTCTCGACTCTGGGGCAGAAGGAAGCAGACAGTCGTGTACCAGGTCTGCAGGCTCGTCGTAGCTCCTGTGCCAGCTGTTGCCAGCAGAGCCTGGGTAGCAGTGCTGACACTAATTGCTACCCGGTTGGGTAGGAGAGGAGACCTCCCCCACCCCCTCCAGGTACAAATTATTCCTGGGGTTGTGAAGTTGAACAATTATGGGAAGAGCCTCCATGTAAAAGGTAAAATTGCTGAGAAATTTATGTACTACCTGCAGTTTTATTGATCTGTAGAGGGAGATAAGAGTCAATACAGAATTCTCAGCTAACACTTAGAGGTACTTTTCTTTTTATTTATTTCTCATGCAGCTGAGAACAGGTATTTCTAAGGCCAGCAGTCCCGGTGTGGCCCACACTGAGGTCTGGCATTAGCTATTCCTAATGTCGCGTTCAGCCCTGGAGGGGTGAGCGCAGGCAGCATTTTTGAATCCAGGACGCTCTGCGTCCTGGGGCTTGCCTGTTGGATCTTTGTCCTGTGCATAGTCATCACCAGACTGGACTCTGCCAAGTCTCCATAGCGTGAACACAGAATTTATCATCCACACTGAGGCTCTACCGGGGGCGCATAGAGGTACTCCTGTCAGATACAGTGGGGCGCTAGGTGGCAGTCACAATGATAGGGTTTGAAGTGATTTCATAGCTTGGGGTCCAAGCCTGGCTCATGTCTCGTGGGTAACTTTAAACAAATTATACCACCTCTCTGAACCTCAGTTTCCTCATCTGTGCAGTGGGAATAGACTGCTAGAATTGTGAGATTACGGATGACTTTATGTAAAACTGGTATAATGCCAGGCATGTGGAAGGCTTTCAGTAACTGGTTGCTGCTGTTATTATTATTATTATTATTGTTACTACCAATTGGCACTGATTGAAAGATAAGTAGGAAATGCGTTGACTGGAGAAAGCCTGGTGCTGACAAAGTAGACATTCCAGGAATCTGACATGTTCTGGAGTTGCATCGGGAGCATGAAGCCCAAGTAAGGCAACTGTCTGCAGGCCCAGAGCATTCCAGACCATCAGGAGCAAGGCAGAAGTGGGAAGCGAGCTTGCCGGGGCATGGGCCAGGCTGCATACCGGGCCACACGTCTGTGTGACTTCAGATAAGTCATTTCCCTTGCTGAGTCTCAGTCTCCTCATCTGTCAGGTAGAGTGAGAACTGAGTGAGGTTATATATACTCGCTGACCCTCCAGGTTAACATTCGATGGGACTGATGGCGCTGCTGTCACCGTCACGAAACGCCATGGGCTTGAGGGATTTCTTGTTAACTTCCCAGCTCGCTTTCCTGTTCTCTGCCACTTGCCCAGTCATCACCTCCCAGGGGCAGGGGCTATTCAGCGCGCTTAACCATGAGGTGCCACGTCAGGCAGGGCCAGGCTGGGGGCGGGAAGGATGGCCTTGTCCCGGATGGTGCCCTGGACTTAGGCTGTGGTGCAGCCCTTAAATGGGAGCGGACATCTGTTGTAAAGGCCAGAACTAGAACCGACCATTCCTCGTTGGATTTACGTGACCCCTTTCCCTCTCAGGGTGACACGAGAGTTCTGGAGCAGCCAGTAGTTGTGCAGAGCGTGGGCACCGACGGACGCGTCTTCCAGTTCCTGGTGTTACAGCTGAACACCACAGACCTGGCCTCCAACGAGGGCGTCAAGAATCTGGTCTGGGTGGACTCAGACCAGCTCCTCTATCAGCATTTTTGGTGTCGCCCGGTGATGAAAAAGAAGGTTGTTCTGGTAAGTCCAGCCATTTCCAGTCTGGTGATTGGGCTAGGGCTGTGACTCAGTCTCCCCAGAGCAAGCCAGGGGTGAGGTTGAAGGGAGGCTTGCGAGTGGGACCCTGGCTTTAGGAACTTCCTGCCTAGGATCTTTACCGGGGAGGGGGGGGGAGGGTGGCGGGCTACTTTAGCCCTGCCTGTCACCTAAAATGGCGCCTTCCACGCTGGGCCCTGCCCAGCCCTCCCCTCCCCTCCCCGTGCCCCCCCTCCCCCCGCACACCCAGCTTCTCGAGGCATGTGCCCAGCTGCTAGCCCGGGGTCTTAGTAGGAGCTGCTGCTTTTGTAAAGGAGGCTTCTCCCCCCGCCCATTTCTCTCTTATCTGACCAGCCTCCCTAAGTGCCTCGGGGGGTTCCCCATGGCCCCCAGGCTCCCCGATTCCTAGCATGTCCCACTGCTGTTCTGTGCTCAGCCGTTCCCAGGTTTTTTCCTCCATCAAACTGAGCCCCAGGCTCCTCAGAGGCAGGGCCTGTGGACGAGGCATCCGTTCATGCATTTCACTCCACGGATGAGGGATTCTGCCTGGGGCTCATCCCCGCCGCCCCCAGGGCCCCACTCTCCAGCAGTGCGTAGGCCTGCTTTCCGTGCAGTGGGTGGTGGCCGCGTCTACTAAAGTCGTCACGTCAGGCAGCGTTGGGCACTCTGAAGAGTTGGGGGCTGCGAGAGAGCGGAGTAGGGGTGCTGCCAGGTCAGCGGCTGATGGCGTCCTGGGTCCCGCGTGGGCCTGAGCACACGTGCTGTGTGGAGCTGGCATTGGGCCCTTGAACAGTATTGGTGTGTCAGCTGCGTAGTTACCTCTCCAGCACCTGTCGGTGCTGTTTCTGCCCTGTAAACATCTCCTTGGTCTGGGCCCTGTGCTTTGGCTCCAGACAGCACGGTCTGTCACCTGCAGCCACATCCGCTACCCCTGCACTCTCTGCCCTTATCCTGCTCTCCTTCATGTCTCTGGGTCCTTTCTTCTAGAACACCGACTAGTGCCAGACACATCCCAGTTGCTCAGATGGCTCCTCGTCGCCTTTCTAGTTCAGCTCCTGCCCCCAAGCCCCGCACCCCAGCATAGACCCCAGGCTCCAGCCTCACCCTGCCCTGCCCTCCCCTCTCCTCCTGTGCACTGGCACATACGTGTACTATGTATACACATACACTGTGAAGCTGCCTGCCTTCTGTCTTTCTGGCCCACCCTCCTTGCCCTTCAGTACTCATTCATACATGGTCTCTTCCACATATGGGAGTCCGTGAGTCATCTCCCCTTCTGCTGTGAGGCCTGTCACCTTTTATTGCCACTGTTTGAACACCTAGCTGTAAGCTCCTTGAGGGCAGAGGCAGATTCAAGCCACTGTTGGCTTTGTAACACCGGGGACAGGCCCAGCACAGGGAGAAGGGGCCCGATCCGTGGGTGTGGACTAGTGACGGATTATCATCCCCAGGAAGGAAAAGGCTCAACAGACCCTTTGTTCACGGTGGCTGAGGTGAGAGGGCTGAGGCATGAGGGCAGTACCCACCGACGGGCTGGCCGAAAGCCCTGTGAGTGCTTCATGTCCTCCTGCCCTCAGTCCTCTCTTCAGTGCTCGCTCCCTGGTGCCCTTCTTGGTCCATGAGAGGAGACTGATCGTCCGGGTCTGAGGGTTTACGTAAAACCAACCTCTGTGTTCACTGCTGCCATTAAACTTAGAGGCAGGATCCTAACGGGCTGTGTTTTTTTCCAGGAACCTGTTGGGCCGACTGGTTTCCAGCCAGAGACATTCAGGAAGTTCTTAGCTCTGTATTTGCACGGTGCCGTGTGAGCCAAGGAGCACTCCGGTCTGAAGCCCCCCGGCCCCTTCCCATGGAAGACCCTGCATCCACGGCAGTGCCTGCCCCGAGCCTCAGCGCTCCCTTGGCCCTCTGGTCTGGCTGTCAATAAAGAGCCCTTGCGGGGCACCGGAGCCCGCGGCTGGTGTGGGGTGCTGTCTGGAGGGGCGCCTGTGGCTGTGTGTAGGTGGTGCCCGTAGCAGGTGGGGGCCTGGGAGCCTGACTGCCCGACCTTAGGCCCAGCTCTGCCCATGGCCCATTTTGACTTTAGAGAAGAGTCTTTGTCTCTTTGAGTTTCACCTTCTTCACCCGAAACTTGAGGAAAATGTGACCTCCCTTGTTCTGCAGACCATAGATGATGTGTATGTAGCATCTGCCACATAACAGGTGCTCTCTGACACTCATGGGCTCCTAGGGGGCCCCTCGAACTGTGGGCACATTCCATAACGACTGCAGGAAATCTGAATAGTATTGATTGTAGATTTCTCCTCAGCATCCGGGCCGATAGACTGGAATACAGCTCTGGTTCGGCTGGCCTCTGTAGTCACATAGCAGCCAAGTCCTGCCCTGGGCCTGCCACCCCACGCACTCTTGCGGGGTCAGTGTTTCTGTATTCAAGGAAGGTTCTGGGTGCCTACTGTGTGCCGGGCACTGTTCTGGGCCCTCAAGATAAGGGACCTCAGATAGTAGAAGGTCACCTAGGTCACTCAGCTGGTGGGCTATGTCACCAGGAAGCTAGTCAAGATGATCTGCAGGTGAGGTTGGGGAGGGCCTTAAGGACTAGTGCCTGTGGGGAGTGGTGACGGCATCGCTGCACAGAGGGGTCTCGGCCCGTTCCCAGTCCCGTGGGTGGTGTGGGTGGCGAGAAGCTGAGCCTTTCTGCAGACGCCGCCAGCCTGCCACGATTGTTGGATACATGCTGCTCCCCTGTGCGAGAGAGGCGGGTTGGGTGGCCTTGTTGGGCAGAGTGCGGTCCCCGGAGGGCCAGGAGCAGTTAGAGAGGCCAGCAGGCCTGCCTTGCCGCCTGCCCGAGGGCCTCTGGAGCGCGTGCTGGAGCAGCGTCCCCGCCACCAGAGCTGGTAAATGGCAAAGTGGAACTCCAGCCCTGTGTGTCTGGCTCCTGGGCTCGCACTCCATCCACTTTGCCCCTTACCTTTTTGGCCTGGTGGGCTGGTGGCGACAGCTTGAAGCCAGGCTGGGCGGGCTGAAGCCCCTGGAGACCAGCGGGAGGTGGGGGGGAGGGCAGAGTCAGCCCGCTCGGGGCGGGGGGGAAGGAGGCTGCGAGTCAGCAAGCATGAGACTGCCAATAGATGACCTTGCAGCTCAAGGACTGCCCCGGGAGGGGCCGGTGCTGCAGGCTGGGCTGGGCAGCAGGCCCTCCTCAGTCCACCTTGAGTGAGGACAGTCCTAGCAGCTGGCCCTGGTGTGTCCCCTGTAGGACCTCAGAGCTAAGCTCTGGGCGCCCACTGCACTCCCAAGTGCCGTGAGCTGACCTGCATGGCAAGGCAGGCAGGACTTGGCCGGTTTTATCCTCCCCCTACCAGTGGGGAGACTGAAGCTCAGAGAACATGTGGAGCTTGAGGAGCTGGAAAACTCCTATGTGAGGACAGCTGCCCTTTCCACAGAGAAGTAGCCACTTTCAGATCTCAAATGCCCCTTCCCTCAGCCTCACCACTGCATGCAGGGTGTGCTGGCTGCCCAGAGAGAAGAGTCCAGCCCGTCAGCACAGCGCAGCACAGCCCCTTCCAGGTTTCCGTCACTCCCTCCCCAGAATGCAAGCACATCAGGTGCTTCCTCGTCCCCAGCTGGGCCACCAGGGAAGACTAGGTCAGGACTGGGGACTGAGCCCTAAGGTTCGGCACTGCAGCCCTCCTCCAGGGGCTCCAGCCCACTGCATGAACACCTGCTGTGTGCCTGGCCTCGTGCTGGGAACCAGAGACCCAGAATGAGCCCTGGTCTCTGCTTCCCAGGAGCTCCCAGTTTGCTGGTGGCACTGACAGAGTCACGCTGGTCTCTGTATCCACAGAAACAGGAACCCATGAAGGCTACCTTTCCCCCACCTGAGCACCTGGACCCATAGGTGACAGCACACGGGAGGGATGCAGGGGTGCCCACTCGACAAACATCCGGTTATCCCATGAATAACTTGAGCACCTGCTGGGTGATTCTGGGGACAGGTAACACTCAGATGTGGTCCACAGCTTTGAGGAGCCTAGCGGCTGGGGGGCGGGGGGTGCACAGGCCAAGGGGCAGTGCGGGAGGTGCCTGCTGCTCTCACCCTACAAGCAGAGGTGTTCAGGGAGATGCGAGGCAGGACCCCCCTGTAGGCTGTGCCCTTCCCTCCCTACCAGAGCCCCCACAACCTGGGTTCCCATCCAGCTTGGCACCCCCACACCATGGCCCCTGCCTGCCCGAGTCCTGCCTGCGAGTTCCAGGTAGCCGCTTGCTCACCACCACCTCCTTGGAGCAGCACTGGGCTGGCGCGTGGCAGAGGCTCCGTGCTGGTGGAACAGAAACTTTTCCAGAGCTGTGAGAGCAGGTCAGTCCCAGCCTGAGGCTCCTCTTCCAGCAGTGAGGGCTGCCCAGTTGTTTGAAGGTGTCTGTGCTGAGGAAGAGCCAGAAACCTGATCCAAGATGAGGGAAGGGCAAAACGCAAGCTTCCAGATCTCCCGTCACACCCATGTGGACTCTGCCCTCACCCCCCCCCAGTAGGAGGAACAGTACCACCAATAGCTAACGCTGCTGCTCCTACGTGCAAGGCCCTGTGTAAACCCTTCTCAAAAGCCAACTCCTCCTCCCGACAACCCCATGAGGTAGGTAGACCGTTATATCCATTTAGAGATGAGGTCAGCAGGCACAGGTATAAACTAACGCGTCCATGTCACAGTGAATATTGGCAAAAACGGGATCTGAAACTGGCAATTCGTGTCTGGAATGGACAGACTGTGTACGGGTGTACTGAGCCCACGACCCTTTCCCTCCCCTTCTGTGGACCTGGAGCGAGGTCCCCAGAGCTCAAGGGAAGCAGAGCTCTACTTTCTAAACGCTCATACGCCAATGTCCTGCTGCTCGCCTTGCCCCTCCCCCCACCAGTCCACCTTGCAGGATGCGGCGTTTGCGAAGGGCTACTCTGAAGACCTTCACCTTCCCAGGGCTCCCACTTCCCTCGGACGGGCACCAGAACAGAAACACAAAACTCAAGCTCTGTGGGGGGCCCCAGGCCAGGACCAGTGAATCACTCCACCCAGGTGGGAAAGCCGGGCGTGGGTGCCACCCTCGGGTCCCCACCGGCACTGGCCCGCGCTGCCTCTCCTGGGAAAACACCAGGAACCTCTTCTACTCCCTGAAAAATACATTCTGGCCGTGCCTGCGAATATTAGACGGGAGACTGACGGCTTCCCTCCCAACCCGCCTTCCCCAAAGGCCACTGCAACTCTGCACAGAAAATTCAGAATTAACATGCCCAGGAAAACAGGGCGGACAACTTGAACACAAAACAAAATCTTGTTATGCGCCAGAAACAAAAACTGTACCCAACCAGTCACCTTGCATTTTGTAATCAGTATAATAAACTCCCACCCACGTTTGCCCCCAAACATGTCAGGAAGGGCTGCGGAAAAAAGATGTCCCTTTAATAAAACGTTATCAACATATATCGTACACAAACTACAATGTATCATAATTACTTTTTTTTTTCCTCTCTTAATTCAGAACCAGACTACAAGGTAAGAAAAAACACAGAAACAGCTACAATGTTCCCAATAATCCGCACAAGGTCTTTTTTCAGGCAGATGGTATCTCACATAGTATGATATACATGGATCAGGAAGGGGAGGGAGGAAAACAAACAGCAGCTACAGGGGAGCAGGGAGGAGGGGCTGTAAATGTACAAAGAATTCGGGTGTCTTCGGGGCAAGACACGGAGGTTCAATGGGGGTGGTGAGGTGAGGGAGGCCACGAGTCACCCCTCCTGGGAGGGGACAGGCTCCACTGTCGCATTTGTCGGTTTTTGAAAATAAAAACAGGACCGGAAACAGCACATCTGTTTGGTTGTTGGTGTCCCCCGCCCCCCAACAGCTATTCCAAAGTCTTTCCATCCAGTTCCAAGCGTATACAGAGCAATTCTGATCAATTCCCATCTTTGAAAAAGAAGCAAGTATCAAGAGAAAAAAACCAAAAGGAAACCCAAACTCCAGCCCTACGGTGCCCGCACACACCACGAGGACGATGCGAGCCAGGGCCACGGGGCGAGAACGCGGGGGTCACGGTTGCCATGTCCCAGGTCATAGCCATCCTGTTGGGGGCGGCCTCCCCCATGCGCTCCGTCCAGGCCACCGCCCAGCTGGCAGGATTCTCGCTGGGAAGACGGGTGGGGGCTGAGGAGAGGGCCGGAGCGGCAGGGAGGCCGGGCGGGGGAAGGTCCAGAAGAGAGAGGAGGAAGCAGTCCTGGGAACACAGTGCATGCCACCGGGTCACAGCGCGTCTCCGCTGTGGCAGAGTCCTGAAAGCGGTCAGGTGGTCTGGCCCCTCGGGCCACATATGGGGGGGGAGTGGTTCTGGGGTCCCAGTTGTGCAGCTGCCGATGCCACCTCGCCGGGAGAAACCAAGCAAAAACAAAACACATTCCCACCCCTTGCTTGCCCGTCCGCACAAACCGAAAACCCCAAGTGGAGAAAGGGGACTTTGTCTCTTTCCAAAAAAGGCCTTTTGAAAGAAACCACCGATTGTAAACTGCCCAGTTTATTATTATTATTATTATTTTTAGATGGCTACAAAGACAGCGTGAGATCTCACACCTAGACTAGCTTTCCCGGTTGGGAGGGCTTGGGGACAGACAGACAGCAGGGCACTTTTTTTTTGTCCTTTTTTCTTTTCTTTTTTTTTTTTAAAGAAGAAAGCAAAGAGGTTGATTGGGGTGGGGTGGGCAGGGGACTTGCTAGAAGCTTCCGTTTTTAAAAATTTTACCCCCCCAAAAAACCCCCCTGAAAACAAATTAAAAAATCCCAATAATGGTAAAACCCCAAACAAACAAACAAACAAAAAAACCAAAAAGTGTCATGTACATAAAAGGTCCTTTTGGGAAAGGGCAAGGGGTGGGATTTTTCTGGTCATTGACTTGAAATATATTTTTGAGTTTTGTCCTTCATGTTTTATGGAATAAAAAGTTCGGCCTTTTTATTGCATGAAACTAAAATTGGGACAGGTTGGGGGACTGGAGGAGGAGGGTGGGGGCTGAGGGGGAGTATGGTGACGCCCCTCCCCCAGCTCCTGGGTAATGACACCTCACTTCTTCTTGCATAATTTCTGGCATCTTCCCGCCCGCAATGCCGGCTCTCTCAGCGTCTCGGAGAAGAGGAGGGGATCACACGCTCATCGTCATGCTTGGAGAATACTGGAAGGGGAGAAGCAGAGACAGGGCCGTGAGGGCCAGAGTGTAGGAGCCCTGGGGGCTGGGCAGGGCCAGTCTAGGAGTGTGGCTGGGTGGGGAAGCCTGTGAGGGCTCTGCCTGCTCAGCACTAGCCGCCCCTCCCCCTCCCCCTCCTGGGAGCCCTGGGGGCTGCTGTTACCCCCTACCCCACCCCCCTTTCTTCTCAAATCCCCTTCCTTCCAGCTGAGGAAGCAGCAGACACCCCTTCCCACACAGCTGCTTTCCTGCAGCTCGCCCAAGCTGCCCTGGTGGGGGGCCAATCTGGGATTCTCACGAGCTGCTTAATCATGACGTCGTTTCTTCTTATGGAATTGTAAATGGAAGCCAGGCCCTCTGCATGGGGATCCCGGAAATCTCTGGGTATATGAACCTTCCTCCCCAGGACAGACAGCAGTGGACCTCCCTCACAGGCCCACTGAGTCCCAACACAGGGCTTTTCCAGCTGTATCAGCTTTATCAGTGTTGGAGGTGATGTGCTTCCCTTTGGAGGCTTCCAGAAGGTCCTGCCAGTGGCCAGGGTGGCAGTGGTTGGGGCCATGCAGTGGGGAGGTGAGGGCTCTACCAAGGACCAAGGTGAAAGCCAGAGGCACAGCTGTTGGGACACCAGCCTGCCAGGCTGCTCTTGGCCGGCGGGCACCGCAACTTGTTACAGAAATAGTCCCTGGTCCCAGGGGTAAGATGATGATCCAGGGACGAAATGGGGGGAGGGGTGCGTGCAGCACTTACATTGTCATTCTGGAAGGAGTGGAGGAAGTTCCCTCCTAGCTCACCATCGTCTCGAGGGGTGCCTGGAGGATTGCTAATGCCACTTATGTTGTTAGGAGAATTCTGGGGAGAGGAGAGAGGAGGTGAGCCCCGGTGCCCCAGCAACCTGCCCACCCGATGGGGAGAACAGTGTTCTGGGGACTCAGGGCAAGGTGGATGCGACCGGGGGGAATACACACAATGCACACTCACTTTGGGTAGTCCATCTATGTCACCTGACCCTGGAAGGAAGGAAACACCAGATTCAGTTTCTTGTTTGTTCTTCTGTGGACAGGTCTCCAAACCCACCCGAATCCCACACTATTTCTGTGCAGAGAATCTTCTGTCCTGGCAGCATCTCTGGCGATCTTCCTACGTGCCCAGCCGAGGTCAATGGGGTAGACCAGGCCTGGCCGGGCCACGGGAGGCTGCTTGGGCAGGGGCGCGCGGGGTGCGGGTGTGGCACGACCACAGGGCCAGTGCCCGCTTACCTAACGATCCGTTCATGTGGTGTGGCTCCATGCCGCCCATGCCTCCCATCGGGCCATCTGAGCCTGGACCCATCGGGAACTGGGAGAGAAACATGGCGTGAGCGGGCCCCGGGCCCTCCGCACTCCTCTCAGGGGCTCCCACCCCCAGCTACCAACGAGCTGTGCCCTCGGAGAGCTCCCATCTGGCTGGGCTCCCCTGTCAGGCATGCTGAGCTATCTGCTGCCCCCAGAAAATTGGAGCTGGTTCCTCTCCTTGCCCTTGGAATTGGGCAGGGGAGGGGTGTCCTCCCTATGCACCAAGTGAGAAAATAAACCCAGAGAGGGAAGACGCTGGCCCAAGGCTACAGTGTGGTGCCGAGACAGCTCTCTAACCAAGCATCATGGACCCCATGACAGGGCTGTCTCTATGGGACGGGGCCTGGGGCACAGGTCAGAACCTCATAGACACACAAATGGGTGACTGTGTGCAGCTGTGCAGCCAGGGGCCAAAAGTATTAACGTCTCTCATCCCTATTTTACAGATAAGGACTCTGGAGCACTGAGAGTGGGAAATTCTTTGTCGGAAGTTGCCCCCACCCCGGGAAATCGGAAGGGCGGGGACTGAGGCGCAGGCAGCCTGAGCCTGGGGCTATCCCACCAGCCGCCTCTGAGCGAGTCCTCAGGAATGGAGTTTCATGGGTAAGATAACGAGTGACTTGGGGGGCAGGGGACCAGAAGCTGGACTGTCCCCCCATCCTGGGGACAATGTAGAGGAAGGCCGCTGAGGCCAGAGGCGGAATCCGCTCTACCCCAAGCCTCGGGCCTGTGGGGAACTCCTAAACCATCTCAGAAAAGCAGCAACCAAAGGCCGGAGGTCATATCCCACAGCCGAAAAGGGACAGCTGAGCACCGTCTGGAGAGCCAAGGCCCTGTGATGCAGACCAGATGTCAGGGTGCACAGGGGTGGAAAGGGCAGAGTGGAGGACAGTTAGGCATCTGCCCTATGCTAGGGGCGAGAGATACAGAGTCAAGTCATAGCTAAGCCTGGCCCGGAAGAGAAGTCCATGGCTATGGACACCTAACCACCCCACAGGACAGAGGTGCTGAGTTCCCAAGGGAGCTGCAGACGAGGCAGGGCCAAGGCTGCAGGGAGAGGCACTGGGGAGAGGGCAGAGAAATCCGAACATGCTGCATGCAGGAGGCGGAAGAGGCCAAAATAACAGAGGACAGAATTTGGGCAGGGGGAGACAGTTCACAGAAGTCATTCTAAACAAGGGTCCTGCATAAGCAGAGAGCGGCACTCCCAGACTGCAGGGGTGCGGCTAGGGTGTGAGCCACCCCCACCACCACCATCGAGGCAGCCTCCTGGCCTCCTGCCTTCCCCAGAGGCCTCCCAGGGCCACTCACAGGCACAAAGTCACATTTCTTGACATCTGGCAACAAATTTCACACTTATTAATCCACGTGAGAAGAGGGCAACAGTGACTGGCTTTTTAAGGAGCCAACTCAGGGGACACAGTTACCAGACAAAACAGTCCCCGGATATGATAACGTCAGAAATAATGGCATGTTCTGACTTTAACACGAGCGTCTTTTTAAAACTTTTCATCTTCTTGTGCCTTATCATTTCTAACAGCTTGACTGAGCTGGAATTCACACGCCGTACAGCTGGCCCATGGCAAGCAAACAATTTGGTGGTTTTCAGCACATCTGGAGGTGTACAGCCATCACCACCATCAATGTATGAACGTTCTCATCCCCCCGTAGAGAAACCCTGTACCCAACAGGTCACTCCCCACCCACCTCAAACCCCCGGCCCCAGACAACCATTAATTTGTTTTCTGTGTCTATGGATTTGCCTCTTCCGGACACTTCGTGAAAACGGAATCGTGTATGACCTTTGCTCGGCAGGTCTTTGAGGTCCAGCCATGTTGGGGCACAAAGCATCACTTCACTACTTCCGGCCAAACCACATCCCATCATATGGAGAGGCTGCGTTTGTGTGTCTGCTCCGTCAACAGACACGCTGCTCGTGGCCACATTTTAGCTATTGTGAAAAACACCGCCGTGAGTATTTGCGTACCATTACTATGTGGACCCGGGTTTTTATCTCTTGGGTAGATACCTACCCAGCAGTGGAGCCGCAGGGTCCTGTGGTACTTCTGTGTAACCTTTCGAGGACCCGCCACACTGTTTTCCAAAGCAGCCGTGTCATTTCTCGTTCCCCACGGCGCCGTGAGGGCTCTGAGGTCTTCCGGCGTCGTGCTTGCCATGTGCATCTCCCCGACGGCCACGAAGCGGAGCACCTAGGCGTGTGCTTACCGGCTACGGGCACATCTCTGCAGAAATGTCTGTTTGGATCCTTGGCTCGTTTTTTAAATGGGGTTGTTTTTTCATCACTGAGCTCCAAGAGGTCCTTGCGTATTTTGGAGTCAAGTCCGGTATCAGATATGCAAAGATTTTCTCCACGCTGCGGGCTGCAGTTTTACCTTCTTGATTGATGGTGGTGCCCCTTTGAAGCATGGAAGTTTTAAATCTTGATGAAGTCCAATTTATCTGCTTTCTTCTTTTGTCACCCGTGTTTTCAGCGTCGTAGGGAAGGAGGCTTTGCTTTCACCCGGGCCACATTGACTCCTGTTTTCCTCGGAGCATGTTACTGTAAATGCTGTGTGTGTCGAGGGCTGAGCGCTCTGGGGCGGTTCTGGGTTCCACTGTGGAGCAGCATCTACTCCTGCACTCGCCTGCACACACACAGCTGTCTACACCGCCTGTTTACTCTGTGTCCGTTATTTTGTTACATAACTGCTATTATTTCAATAAAACCATAGTCAGGCTAGTTAACAGCAACAGTTGGTAGAGGACTAGTTAAAAAAATAAATGGTTTGTGTGAGAAAAACAACATTTTAATAATGTTTCTGTCCTCTAATAGAGTAATTTATTTGAACTCTTTACTGGATACTTAAGTTTCACAGCCTATTTCCTATGTATTCTTAAGATATACAAATTTAAGATTTTTTTTAAAAAAGCTAAATGCAATGGACTGACTAAACAGATATTACTTATATTCAATTTTTAAAAATGTTTCTTGGGGCGCCTGGGTGGCTCAGTCGGTTAAGCGTCCGACTTTGGCTCAGGTCACGATCTCACGGTTTGTGGGTTCAAGCCCCGCGTCGGGCTCTGTGCTGACGGCTCAGAGCCTGGAGCCTGCTTTGGATTCTGTATCTCCGTCTCTCCCTGCCCTTCCTCTGCTCGTTTTCTTTCTCTCTCAAAAATAAAGCATTAAAAAACAATTTAAAAAATCGTGTTTCTTTTGGTCCTGTATTATAATAGGGGATTTTTGCTCTGCATTTTTTTTTTTTTAAAGATTAGAAAAAGGTTTTGTACAAAGAGGTACTAGCACGGTTTCTCTGTCAGGTAGATGTGCTGGATAATCCATTTGAGGGAGGTCATTAGTCCAGCCTGACACAGCCTACGCCCTCAGCGTCCCTTTGGGAACACACGTGGCACCGACGGAGGCCACATTCCTGGATGGGACCTGGCCAGTTTGAGAAGGCACAGCAGGACAGCAAACCCGGGCCACGGAGCTGCTGGTGACCATCTTGCTCTCGAGGGTGCGATGGGGTAAGAGGTGCCTGTTTTTCTTCCAAGCCTTCTCTGAATTCCCCGCAGCCTCCAGGCCAGCCTTTTTTTTTTTTTTCCTGCAGTGCTAACCGAACACAGTGGCAAATGTACAATTCACTCTGACTTGCCACTGTGCTCTCATCCGGCCCTGATGTGGGTCCAACACGGTAACCCCCACATTCACCCTCCACAAAAACGTCCATGCGTCGAGTATTCAGGACTTTGTGAACTTGCGTAGGTTTCTGCACCTGTAGGAGTTCACTTCCAGCTCCCTAAACACGTCCATTCCCTTTGTACCCACAGGCTGGGTTAGGGGGATGAGTGCTTGCCGGTCAGGCCCCCTGCACCCTGAAACTTGTCAAGCTGGCTGTGCGGTCTCCAACATCCATGATTTCTAAGCATTTCGAGGCGCACTGGATGTCGTTACCACGGGGACCTCGCTTTCTCAGGGAAAACGGTGTTAAAGCACAGAGGCAAGATGACCCCGTGAGGTCCAAGCTGGACACCAGGTAACTTAGAGTTTCGGTGAAGAAGTTGGGAAAAGTCCTACACAATGCGGCTGCCCCTTACTGGTGACATGTTCTTGGGCCATCTCATTTCCACAGCAAAAGTCACTACTTTGGCCGATGAGATTTTGTTGCATCCCCCCCAACCCCTCCCCCCAAAAGACCCAGGTGAGGTCTGCTCATTCTCTTCTAGGCTCCTGGCGGCCCCCAGAAAGACCACTGAGAGGTTCTAGAGAAACAGCATCTACACATCCATCTTACTGTGATTCCCTGTGTTCTCAGCTCCACGGTTCCCCAGTGAGAGAATGATATCCCGGTGGGCTGGCCTCATACCATCTTTCCTCTGGCCCGCGATGCTGCCAGCCAGCATGCGGGTGCGCACCTGGGCCCCTCCCCACCCCTGCGGAGCCCAACGTCCCGTTACATGTATCTGGCATGTTCTGAGCAGGTGGGTCTGGGGAGGGACCAGAATCTTCCCTTATGAAAGCCTGGCATCGCAAGCACGTTGTCCCCTTTTGTGGCAGTGCTGGGCACAAGGTGTGTGGCAAGGGTGGCAGGTAAGTTTATTCCCCAAATTAACCGTGTGCTGCCTGCCAAATACGCAGAGGGACGAGCAAGGTCTAGCTTGCATGTGCACGAGAGAACAACCATCTCAGATCTGTTTTCTGCAGCTTCGTGAAAGTGGTCATGGAACTGAAGCTCCAGCTTTTGAGCAAAGTACCTACAAGCGAGGAGACATGTTCTTGTTGCCATGATCTGAGGTTCCACTTGCTAAACTGCAGAAAGGCCCCCTGATTGTTGGCAAGACCTGACAGCACGGGCCTGATGCCGTAACAGACCGATACTGACCGCCACAACTCCCCCGTGGCGGGTGCCGCACAGGACGTGGGTGCAGCTGAAGGAAACGCAACGCCCTCCGTTCACAGAACCAGAGAGGGAATGACGCGGTGGCAGTGGCGGGGGCACTGGGGAGCTCCGCCTGAGCGATTTCAGCAGCCACCACTCCCCGCTGAGCAATAGCGGCCTGGGCTGACCGAGAGAGCTGTGCACGGGCACTCTCACCCCTCCTCCGCACACACACGCCCCTCCCCGTCCTTTCCTTCTCTTCTGTCTGGGCCATGCTGGTGGCAGAACCGTCATCCTCTCAACTCTCAGAAAACACAGACCTCGACTCACAATGTGGAAGAAGAGACCCGTACCACCTCAACACAGAATACGGCGGTTCATCTGTGGACAGAGCCCAGGCAGACCCACTGGGGCCCCTGACCCCGGTGCACTGGAGCCGGGCCCTCGGAGCCATGACACAGATGGTTCACTGGGAGCCGCGGGCCAGGACAGCTGGCGCCCACGGTTGGGGAGAGGCAGCGACGGCGGCTGTGGCAGGAAGGGCACCTGTGTCCTTTCCAGCAGACACTAAACACAATGAGCTCGGTCCCTGGCTTTCGGGCCGCGGTAAGAGCCCGATACTTTTCCACCCGCCCTTTGGCATCCACTGCCAACACCATGGGCTGTGTGTCCTGGGAAGGCGTCTCCTGAGACACAGAGCTTTCACTGCTGCAACCTGATGGCCGGTCACCCTGTTGGGTAACAGGGGTGATGCAGGCTGGGGTGGGAGGGGTGCTGGCCATCCAGGAGACAGACAGGGAGGGCAGGGCAGTGGTTAAGGAGTGCAGTTCCCACGCTCTGGGCACGGGGCCCTGGTCTAGGTCCCGCTCGCGACCCCCGCAGGCTGCCGGAAGATTAAGAGTGTGCAGGGTCCAGCATGGGGCAGCTCCCGGTCAGCGTTTAGCACAGGCACATCAGGAACCAAACCAACAAAACCCAACGAAGCACCCCACAAGGCCAGAACAACTCGGGGGCCCCAAGCCCAGCCCCTGGCTCTGCGGTCCAGACTGTTCCTTCGGTCACACGGCAGCCTCCCTTCCAGACACTGAGCTTGCCAAGTGCAAAGCCAGTCCGAGTCACCTCCCCGGATGATGCCGAAGGGCCGTCTGCAGAAGGGAGTCAGACTGGGCTTCTCCTCAGGGAGCTCCCATGGGGAGAGAAGGGGACAGGCCGTGGCTGCCTAGTCCAGAGCCATCTAGCAGGAGACACAGGCCATGAGAGGGAGTGGATGGGCAGGGATACGACAAGGTGGAATTGGAGCCACAACATTACAAAGGGCTGCACTTGGAGAAGCCAAGAAGGGAGAGGGTGAGAGGAAGGCAATGACCCACACAGAGGCAGAGACGCTGAGGGAGACACAGGGCTCCCAAAGGGGCTGGAGGCACAGCCCGGTCAGCGGAGCAGGGAGTGGCCAGGGTCCACCTGCAGCCTGGTGCTGTCCCTCCCCGACACCCCACTCAGCAGCATGGTTCCCCACAGTGAGGCCGGGTGCCCCGCTCTGGCCACAGGGGAGGGCACCTCTCCACGTCTCGTGTCCCCCCCCCCAACCCGTTCAGCTGCGAAATGGGAACTGAGTTGCCTAAGAGTTAATGGCTTTTCTGACGTTTATTTTATTCATCTTTGGTAACAAATGGCTGAAATCAATTAAACGTGCTTTCCCCTCAGCTGATGAAGTTAATTATGATTTGTTATGGTATCTGATATGTAAATTATTAGAAAGCGGACTTACGTTGGACCGGCTGCCTCCAGGCGGCACCGGATTAATCATTGTGTAGATGTTGTCACTGGAATTTGTTGAATCTGTAGAACAGTGGAAACCCACAAGTCGGGGTGATTAATTCATTTCTTAATTAAAACAAACTCGTGGCACTTGAACTCATTCTTTTGTATTTTATCACCGAAAATCTCCTCTAAGTACCACCATTTTCTGGCTAATTTGTATTTAATGAAGATTCACAAAGTTTTTAATCACAGAAAATTCAACTGTGAAAACTGCTCAACCCTGAAACAAAGAAGTCCTGGGTGTCTGGATGGCGGTGTGGACGTGGCAAAGGGGTGGGCGGGTGGGTGGCAGGTTCAAATTCTCGTCTCCCCACCCCAAAACAACCTGATCCCCTGACCTTGCTAGGGACCCTCACCTGCGCTCTCCTCCAAGCCCGCCTAGTGTTTTTATAATCTATTTGGGGAAAGAGAAATGCCACAAATTACCCAGGGGCCACCTTGCCAAGCTGAGGGGGCAGGAGCGAGAGGGAAGCATAGGGCTGGAGATGCATCACATATGCAATGGCTTAATGTGACCCAGTCTGAATGTAGGTCACGCGGCTCATAAAAATGCAGCAGCAGGAAGAGGGAGCGGGAGCAGGGGCCAGAACATCACAGCCGCCGCTGGCTCCAGACTCCGGATAAGCAGCCTCCCTGCTACTGGGAGCCCAGGGGTCTGGGAAGAGGGGGACCCCTCCGTCTCCCCAGTTAGCCAGGGAAGTCTCCTAAGAAAATGAGCTACCGTGTTTCCATCAGGAGCAGGCCCCTTATTTCTAGGGCAGAAATCCAGCTAGGTCTCACTTTTTATTTTTTGGGTGGGTAAAAGTGTGCATGGGATTCCTTCTAGATGGCGGTACGTTATTCTCAGCTGGGACAGACACACAACCTTGACGCTGTGTGTATGCACGTGTGCACATGCCTGCGTGTGTGCACACTGGCCCTGCTCTGATGGAGGAAGAGAGAGTTGGCATCTCCTGTATAGAGGACCAGAAGCTAGAGCTCTGAGAACTCATGAAGCGCCGTGTTAGAGTCCCGGTCCTAGGATGCCAGAATCCCAAAGCCCCTTTTCAGTCATCTAGAGAAATCTACAGACAGGACAGGGTGCTAGCCAACCAGTCAGTGCAAGCCGAGGACGGTGAGACCCTCATTCCTGGAGCTCCTCCTCCCCCATCCCTGTCCCATTCTAACCAGAGATGAGGAGTGACCTTGCTGAGGGCACAAGGAAGGTTCAGAGGCACCGGGAGCCTCCTGCCTCTAAACCCCTGTCGCTAACATGCCTGGTGGGGGACTCGCTGCTCAGGAGGGATGGGATGGCTGGTAAGTTTGGGACCCCTCCAGGACCCCCTAACTCCCTCGATGGCACACTCTCCCCAAGTCTTCTTACCTGCAGGACTAGGCATGATGGGTGTTCCTGGGGGTCCACCACCGCCTGGAGGTCCCTGCAGATGAGATAAAAACAGACATGAGAAACCCACGGCAATGACACAGATGGGGAGAAGCCACCGAGCTCTGGCCACGTCAAAGTCAAGTGCTCATCCAGGCCCCAGCCTGGCATTCCATTCTTGCTAAAGTTCAAGGAGAGCCCAAGGGTTTAAGCCCCGGGGGAGCTGGACTTGGACTGCCCCCCTGCCCCCACCACTTCCTTTCTTCAAACCCAGAGGCAGCTGTGGTGGAAACCAGCTGGGCCACTGGTCAGCCCCCAAGATGGGGGCCCAGCTCTAGGCCTTGTTTGGGGACTTCCGGGCCCCCAGAAGGTACAGATCCCTGAAGAGTGACAGCAGACTCTAGCACAGTCTGGAACTTGTGCTCAGAGTGTGTTCTAAAGGGAACGAGCCGGGGACCCTGGAGGAGTTCTCCTGCACATTCAGTCACACGTGGCCGGACACGCAATCCCCTAAACCCCCATACACTTACCACGTAGGTACCAGGTGATGAGGAGGAGTATGGAATCTAAAAACAAGAGAGGGGGCACATGTTAGAGTCCCTTCCTCTGATACCCAGTGTCCTGGGGCTTCCAAATCCACTGGGCAACCCACCCCCTCTTCCCGGGAAAGGCTGTGGGACACCCTGGGAGGGGGCCAGGGCTGTGAGCAAAGCCCAGTTCCTGCACTGAACTGATCCCGAGAGCCTTGGCAGGGGGCTCTGAGGGGGCGTGGGCAGGGGAGACCCTCCAGTGTGAAGGCACAGGAAAGTGAGGGCTTCTCCCCACCCCTCTGGCCTTCTGTCCCAGACTGTCTGTGCTGAGCCCCTTCTCAGCTCCTTCCTCTGAGTACTGGGAAGCCAGCCCTGCCAGGGAAGAGAGGCCTGCCAGAACCTTCCATGCGGACAATGCTCTCTGGGCAAGCTCTCAGTTCACGTAGGCTTTCTGCAGATCAGTGGGCTGGGCTGGGGCCAAAACCCTGAAGGCGCAGCATGTTAGCCCCAAGCTTCCACTCACAGGTGGGGCTCCCCCTGGCAAGCGTCAGGTGGAGTCTTATTGCATCCCCACCTCTCAGGATGCCCCCCAACTTGGGGACAGGACCACCCTGTAGACTAGAAGTCCCTCCCACTCAACCTGGGTACTCACTGAGTTAGCACTGTTAGGATTTGGCCAGGGTCTGCCAGCTCCCGGGCCCCTGGGGGGGGGGGGGAGTGGGGGAGAGGGAGAGAGAGAGAGAGAGAGGGAGAGAGATGGCAACAATGAAAAAGGTGTCATTGACCCCAAGGGGGTGGTGCCAGCAGCGCCAGAGTGAGAGGGCTGACATCACTAACAGGAAGTCCTTCATGTGGCCCTAGGGCCTTACACACCTGGTCCTCGGGCGGTAATGGGCAGGCAGCGCCATGGCTAGAAATCTACAAGCTCCTCTAAATTACATGAAAAACATGTCAAGTATATAAAATTGCCTCTGCGTGTGCATCTTCCCAGGAAGGGAACCCACAGATTGTCACGGGGATCTATCCCCGTAAGGAGGTTAAGAACCACTAAAGCACACAACAGCGGTCCACTGTACAGAGGTTCAAATCCCGGCCCGGTCGCTTAGAGCTGTGTGAGCACGGGCAAGTTACTTCACCTCTCTGTGCCTCAGGTGCCTCATTTGTCAGTGGGGGCAATAACCGCCTCACAGGGCTATTAGGAAGAGCAAGTGGGCGGTCAGCAGGCTCGGAACCACGCCCAGCACGGAGACGCACCGAAAAGGACCCTATGAACTCTCATCCCAGTACCGCCGACGAGAGGCCTGAGGTCCAGAGAGGGGTCAGGAGTGACTGTTCACGAGACTTTTGGGGGGGCTGGCAGAGGGTCAGGGAGCCACGGGCTCTGAGCTGCCAGCAAGGTGCTTTGTGCCTTACATGTTTATCCCGGGCATGGCGGGGCCGAGGGAGTTGGGTGGTGGTCTCATGCCGCTGCTGTAATTCTGCAACGATAACCAAGGGTCAGTCTATGAGAAGGAGAAGGGGCACCGGAGAGGGCAGGGGGAGGAAAGACAAACAGAACAGAAGCAAGAGGATTAGTCTGTGGAGAGGATTTGATGAGAAAAAAAAATAACACATTCGTTAAAAAAGGGGGGGGGGGGACGGTGGGAGCCGAGGGATGGGGCCACAACGACAAGCCAGCACAGAGGGACAGTCACAACTTTAAGCACATCTTCGGGGGTCTAGCGAGGGTTTCTCTCAAAAGCATGCGGGTGTCCAGCAAGCCCTCTCATATTGGGTTTCGGGTGGGTGAAAGGAGCGGCCCCGTAACAGAACCGACTTGGTGGACACCTGCCCCCCTTAGGGACTCTAAGGGAGCAGAAATGGCCGGCTGGCTGGGGACAGGGGCTGGGTCTCAACGTGGAAGGGGAAGGATCCTCAAAGGCCTGGCTGGTGGCTGCTTCCGAGGCCCAGCATATACAGACACCTCGCCCTGCCACACACCTGGCTTGTCCCCCAGTCCAGGTCACCTGATTCAGGTGTGAGCACGAGGGGGCCCTCACCAAGCACAGCGCGGGAGAAGCCGGAAGAAAACTCAGGGGGGTCACCAATTCTGAGGGCAGAGTCCCACCTCGGCTCAGTACAAGCCTCTAGGGCAGAGTATGGTGAGTCACAGGAGTACCTGGATCAGGAACCTTCTATCGCTGCTCTCCCTGACTCCCTTCTTTTGAGTGCTGTTTTCTTTGCAGAAGAAACACCTTGTCTCCCTTCTCCACTCGGGCTCCTACACAGCCTCCAAACCCAGTTCAAAGGGCACCTCCTCTGTGAAGCCTTCCTTGCCCACTTCTTAGGGTTAACTGCTTCATCCTATTTGCTCCCATAATGCCTTGTAATCCCCCACCCCTGCCGCAGCCTGTACCACACTGGACTATGATTGTGGCCACATGTCCATCTCTCCCACTGGGCTCCAAGTACCTCTCTGGAAGGTGGGGACTAGATCTCAATGATGTTCGTGCATGCATCCCATGTACCAGCTGCCCCGGACTGGGTGCTGAATCAATGAAGGAGTGGACAAGTAAATGAACGGAAAGCGAAACTGGGCCGGTTGGGCTGCTTAAGCTCTGCCTGTGTAGAGTCTGAAAGAAGTAAGGTTGGTGGAAATTTGATGGCAGAGGAACGGCCGGTAGTAGCTGAGCACATAACACATTTTACATCCAGTCTCTGGCTTGTCCTTTTAACACCGCCATGAAGCTGGTGTGATTCCCATTTTACAGGAGACTGAAGGTCTGAGGGGAGAAAGATCTGCCCAAAGTCAGTAAGCCAATGACTCTGCTGGGGTTTAGACTGGGATCTGCAATGGCACCTGGGTGTCTCAGTCGGGTAAGCGTCCAACTTCGCCTCGGGTCCTGATCTCGCGGTTTGTGAGTTCGAGCCCGCGTCGGGCTCTGTGATGACAACTAGGAGCCTGGAGCCTGCTTCGGATTTTGTCTCCCTCTCTCTGCCCCACCCCCATGTGCACTCTGTCTCTCTCAAAAATAAAGATTAAAAAAAACAAAACAAAAAAGCCTGGATCTATAAGCCTCTGGGTCTGCACTCTCCCCGCACGTCTGGTGAAAGGCGGGTGGGGACAGGAACAGCACCGGAGGCCCAAAAGCCCAAGCCGACAAGCTCAGAGCCAACATCATGCTGGTGACAGGTTCTCCAGCCAAGGACCGGCTCCTGAACCTTAAAGCCGGTTGGGGCCACCTCCTCTGTCTGGTCACCCTGACCAGGGCTCGGAGCCTAAGAGGACACACAGACAGGGCGTAGACAGTGACATGAGTGGCACCAGGCCAAATGGCAGGGAGTCGAGGGGGCGGACAAGGGCGGCCATGGAGGGGTCCTCAGGCAGTCCCACATCCCCCGAGTCTGCTCCGGAAACTTACAGGAGCCAGGCTCTCTCTAAGGCCAGTGGCGCGGGCTGGCCGGGGCTGTGGGTCCGAGGCCAGAGCACAGGAGAGCCGGGTCTGGCCCGGGCACTACATGTGTGACTTTGGGCAAACCGCACAAGCGGCCCCAGCGCTCACTCCAGGCCAGGCCGTGCAGCGGGGCTCAGTCATTACAACGGCCTCATCTTGATTTGAAAGATTAAAACACTGTGGCCCACAGAGTGACGCCCCTCATGGGGCTGTGTGCACGGCAGGCCTGTGGCTGAACAGCCTCGGCCTGGCCCTGGCTTCGTGGCTGCCACCCTCCACTGGGCTGCCTCGCCCGCGCCGTGGGGGCGCAGAGCCCCCGACCCTGCAGGCCTGTGAGGATCAAATCAAACGGTGGCTTTGAAGTGCTCTCTGCCGGCTCTCGGAGGTGTGTTCTGATTTGGGATGTTAGCGGCACAACGAACACCAAAGCCCTTAATGCTGCCTTAAGCGTTGCAGAACCTCGGGTCTTAAGGGGTCCTTCCTAAGCCCCGCGTGCCGCTGCCAAATCCGCACGCAAATCTTTGGCTTCGCTTCCACCTCCCCAGGTGTATGGCTGGGCCGCCGACAGTCTTCCAGACAGAGACCCCTTGCGGGGCTACCGTGCATCCTGCTGCATCCGGCCCAGGCGAGAAGGCCAGGGTGGGCGAGGGGAGAGGACATGCCAGGTGCTCACTCCCGAAACACACCCGCACACGCAGCGTGAGGCCCTCGGGGGAGGCGCTGGGGCCACCAGCTGCTGTTCCTCCCTCTACCCCACCTTCCAGAGCCTCCCCAACAGCCTGCCCGGTGCTTCCCGAGAAGAGGGGTGGCCGCCAGATCCTCCCTCCTCGGGGCCCAGACCCTGGAGGGCCACTTACACCTTCCCATTTCAAAGATGACAAGCTAGAGGCCCAGAGCAGCCAAAGACTTGCTCAAAGGTGCGCGGGAAGTCAGGGGTGAAAGCAGGGCCAAATGTCAACTTTGAGGAAACTGCCAGCCTTTTCATAGATGGCTCAGAAGCATGGTTCCAGACCCAGAAATGGTTCTCTTCCCTCGGTGTCCGCCTGCCCACAGCACTGGACTCGAAGGGGTGACCGCCAGCCAGATGCTCCTCCCTACCGCGCCCCCCCTCCCACTGCCCACCTTCCTCACGGCTCTGCAGGGACAGCTGGAGGCCTGGGAGAGATCCCCGGTGCAGCGTGGGGCTGGCTACATCCATGGGGTGGTCCCTTTCTTCCTGTACCCTCACTCTCATCCCTGCTCGGGAACCCCGGATGCTGGGCAGAAGGCTCTTGGTCTCTGTCAGGACCAACAAAGGATCGCCCTGCTGGGGACCTCGGGTCAGGCATCAGGCTCTGGACACAGGAAAGCACCGGGCAGCTGGCAAGGCTGGGACCCGCTCCTTCTTCCTACAGCTCCCAGAGGGGCTCTTCCTTGGTGACACCTCGCACCACCTTCACTTTAAAGTAGGGGAAGAACATCCCAGTCTTTAGAAACACGGCCATTTCCTGAGAAGCAGGTGCCTCTCCTCCACTTCCCTCTCATCATATGAGGTTTGGGGGGCCTCTACGGGTCCCCGCTGGGAAAGTGTTGAGCAGCCCCACTTTCTCCTCACGCAGCCCCTAACACCTCTAGCCAGGTTCATGATCCCTCCATCTCTTGCTGGGCCACAGGCAGCACCAATGAAGAGGCGGGCTGGTCTGGATGGCAGGGAGATGCAGTTTCCTCCGGGTGGCACAGAACTGTCCCTGGAGATCATGGGCGATCCTTCATCTGAACCTTCTCAAATGCAGACAAGCTGGGACGGCGATCTGATGCTAGCCTGTGCTGGCTCCATCCCCGGCCCGGATCCAGCAACGCTGGTAGCTGGGACTCACAGGGTGTAGGAGCCACAGCACCCCCAAGGGGGCCCTACATTCTGTCCACGGGAGCCCGGCCGGCAGCCCCTGCGGATTTAGCCTCGCTCCAACAGAAGTCGGTCTTAGAACTTAGCCAGAACGTTCCCATCTGATACCGACACAGTTCTTTAAAGAAAGACTATAACTAAGTGGATATATTACCTCCTTTTAGGCACTGGCCCTTTCACAAAATCAGAGTAAAATCTGTCTGACACGCTCAGGGAACAGGGCAGGGCGATGCCTGGTGTGCTGGATCCTTTGTGACGTTCAGGCTAAAATGTAACACAGGCTCAAAAAGAACAAATGTCACTCCGTCCAGCTTTGAAATCTACAAAGTAGCCCCAAGACTACACTGTGCCTATTCTTTGTTCAGAAAGTTCTGGAGTGGTCACTGGCTATTAGCAGCACTCTTATTCCCCGCTTGGAATAACTGGCTGATGGTTTCCCACCTCTGTGTTTGGTCTCAGTACGGCACTGTGCATACAGTGGTACTTACTAACGGCTGCCTGAGGGGCTGGCCTTGTTTTCTAAGAGCCCAGGCTGTGGCAGAAGCAGGAACCCCTCCCTGAGGTTGGGTTCTAGGGAGGGAGTATGGTTCAGGGAACACCCTGCGGGCACCTCACACTGCTGCTACCAGACCTACAGTGGACCCTGCGAGGTGATCATCTTGCAGATGAGGGACTAGAGGCCAGAACTGTGGCCAGAACCGTGTTTTCCTGCACTAGGTTCTGAGTTCATCCCTCTCCTGTCCATTGGGGGTGACCAAGACAGCACCCCCAGGGGCCAGACAGAAAGGGCCAAGGGCAGGACGTATAATGGCCCTGCCCTTGGCCTCGGAGTCCCAAACTTGCCGGCTCTGCAGTGCCGCTCCTGGCTGAGGCCAAAACCTGTCCCACACCAGACCAGCCCTTCTACCCCCAGTGAGGGACCGCTGCAGACATTCTGGATTGCTCTAAGGGAGCTCTGGCTCTGGAATTTCAGACTGCGTGCCACCCAGAGGGGTATAGGAGACATGGGCAGAGCACTTTAGGGTCTCTCTTTGATACAATAAAGTCAAATAAAGAATAAGAGAGACATCTCCAGAGCCCCTGAGGCTGGTGGAGAGTGGGGTGGCTCAGCTGGCCTGACCCCTGGGCTAGTATCTCCCTCCGCCCTGGGCAACTCCGTCAGGGCCTGTGGGAGAGCTGTGCCTGTGCACACCATTTGGTGAAGCCAGGAGAGCCACACTGGACCCAAGAGGCCTTTTCTGGTAAGACCTCAGTCTTTAGGACCCTCACCTCTTTAAAGCATGCCACGACTGTGCCAGACTGCTGATCAGAGACTCTGATGTGACCAGACAGCTGCTAAGCCGGGAGGAAGTCCGAGACTCACAGAATATTCTGCTCTCAGTCAGCCTGCTGACATCCATTCCCAGCTTACAGAACCTCAATATTACTAACTGCTAATGGCCTTGGCAAAAAAACAAAAACAAAAACCCCACAAAACACATACAGCCAAAGCAATCATCAAACCCACACAATTAGAATCCTGAACACTGATCTGAAGCCCCCACGTTGGAAAACATGCACCTCTTACTAAGAGCACCCGTGCCAAGCATCACCCGGAGAACCCCTCTGAGCAGTCGTGTATAGCAGACTCCAGTCTCCTTCCCATTTTACGTATGCGGCAGCTAAGCCTCCAAGGACCCAGAGGGCCGGGCAGGGGCACAGGAATGAAGTTTTCCTGCCTCCCACTCCATCCCCTTGTGTCCCCACATCCCCCGTGAGGTTCCGGAAGTCTCAGGTCACTGCTTATCTACCCCAAGAGTAACTCTAATGTGTAGCTGAAGGAACGAAAGGTTCCGGACTCAGGAGACGGGATGGAACTCCCGGCTCTCAGACCCTGCCCGCCCCCCCCCCCCCCCCCCCCCCCTCCCGCCCTCCCCCCCCCCCTGCAGAGGGCAGCTGGAGACAGCCACGTAGCAGGAAGGGGCCACTCTCTGGGGCCTAAAGGGAACTGGTGAAAACACAAGCTCTGGAGAATCTGAGAAAAGAAAGAAAGAAACAAAGAAACCCAGAGGTCCAACTGGCGTGAGCTTACTTCCTTTTAGGATTCTGGGGCCATGAGATGCCAAGGGCCTCCCTAACATGTACAGAGGCTGCAGCCACCATGGAGAAGAAAGCAGTGGGCTGGGTGTGCTGGAAATACAACTCCAGACGGAGCGGAGGACTGTGGGTGTGGGCAGACACCTCTCGCTCCAAAAGCGGGGTACGTGTCTGTGAGTGGGAGCACTCCTCCCCTTCAGGGACCTGGAAACCTGGGGAGGGGCCCAGAAAATGCAAACATCTGCAGGCAGGGAGTGGGGAAGAGACCAGTGGGCTTCCAGGCAAGGCAGAAAAGGGAAACAAGACCGTCCCCATCTCGCTAACTCAAACTCCCTTCTTATTCAGACTTCCGGCTTCTTTCAGTCAGATCAGCACACTCTCTGCCACGGGTACCCCAGGGGACAGAGACACATTCAAATACTCGGAAGAGCGGGAACCAAGCGTGATGAGGTTCTAGAACAGGAGTGGCCTGTCAGACCGCTGCCTGATGGTCCTGTGGAGCAGGGAAGGTGGTCACAAGGAGCGACCGCTGTGCTGTAATTACCAAGAGGTAGATGGGGCACCTGACAGAATTTCTTCCAGAGGCTTCTTTATGGCAACGGAACCCCTCTGGTCAGAAAAAATCTTACCTAAGAGCCTGGTACATGAAACCGGCAGAAGCTCTGGGTTGAAGTGGGTCTTAGGGGCCCTGGCCGGCCTGGCCTGCTGTCAGTTGTGGCGGCATAGCAGAGAGCCTGACTATAGATACACTCTGCCCCACATGGAAGAGGTGGGGAACCAAGGCCTGCCAGGGCCCACCAAGGTCAGACGATTCACCCAAGGACAAATTGTGGGTTGCAGGCAGAGTGAAGACTGCCACTCATTTGTCCCACTTCTGGGTCACAACAAACCCGGACCCTGAGCTAGCTCAAGTTCACCCACCCAGGGTAGGAGGCTTTGGGATCCCTGGAGGACCCACACTGCCACTCGTGCACCAGGCCCTCCACCGTCCCCTCAACTCTGCCTGCCACCAGAAGGCTCCCGGAGGCCCCCCCTCCCCCAGCTCGCCAGCGGCCCCTCAACTCTGCCTGCCGCCTGCCAAGGGTGGGCTGCTCTTGGCTGTGCGTGGGGCCAGCCCAGCCGTGGACACGGGGCAGCTGGGAACTTGGCCATGTCCTCTCCCCTCACCCCTGAGGGACGCGGAAGGACTGACAGACTGTGGAAAGAGGAGAGTAGGCGGGTGCACACAGATGGCCAGGGAGATGGACAGACAGACAGGTAGTTACCTGTGGGCCGGGCCCCATGGGTCCCATGCCTCGGGGAGGGTTCATTCTCTGCATTGATCCTCCCATGTTGGGGTGCCCTGCACGAGAGAGGAGATAAGCCGTGAGGTGCGGGGGGCAGACAGCACAGACTCCCTGTGCCCGCAGGCGACCCCGCCCGGCTCTCTCTACCTTGTTGTCGGGTGGGATCCATGGAATTGGGCAGCAGTGGCTGGGTCCCAGGAACTCCTCCCGGAGGCTGAAAGAGACGTGACACTCGCACTGAGTGGCTGGGATGGAGGGAGGTGTGCCCGCCTGCCCAGCTCTCCGCTGCCCACCTGGGGCCACTCACGGCCTCCCTGACCTGCTGGGGTCGGGGGCAGGGGAGATCTCCAGGAGCGGCAGGTGGCTGTCCCTGACCTGCTGGCTGGGGTGGGGGGGGGGGGGTGTCTCCAAGCGGCTGCAGTTGGCATCAGTATAAGGTACAGCGTGGGTGGGACAGGACCCATCACACACCCTGCTGTCTCCATGTGTCCCGTGTCCCTGCCAGAGCTCGGCCTCACCCTGGCCGCACCACCTGCCATACACCCTCCCTCAGCGGCAACATGCCCCCACTCTCACCTCCTGAACACCAGCCACCACCGCTTAAGCCAAACCCTATCTTCCTTTCGCCCCATGGGGATGTAACTCACCTACCCCTCCCCCAAAAGTGTGGGGACCAAGAGACCCACCAGTTAAAAATCCTATCACTAAGGAGGTCTTTTTTTAAAGAGGAACAGGCGCAGAGGCGGCCTTTGAGATCTGGATGGGGAAACTGAGGTTCACAGCCCAACGGCCCACAGGCACTGGCTGGCAGAGTGAGGACAAGCACTCAGGCTCCCAGCCCCCTGTCTTCATCCAGCACATGAAATGTCCCCTTCCGATCCCAGGTGAAGGATGCTGAACAAGAGCCTGCTCCCCGAAGCCTGGTGCAAGTGGTGATGCTGGCGCGGTCACTATGAAGAAGGTGGTGAGGACAGGGAGCCGTGGGTTTCCCGAGGGGGTGCCTGGCACGCTTGCTGTGAAAACCTGTTACACGTGATTTACTTGGGACTGGTGTTACTTCGGCTGCAACTCGGAAGGAAATAAAAAGAGAAGCAGGGCTGGAAGGGAAAGTCTGCTTCTAGAACGCTCTGCCTCAGGACTAAACATAGGCCCTTGCCTTTGAGAAGAAAGCCTCTGTTAACGCTGACCACCTCTTCCCATCTGCACGTGCCAATGCTTCTCGGAGGACAGCATCTGGGATAGGGACAACTGTCCCCTCCGCCCTGACCACTGCTGGGGGATGTCCAAGCGGGGAACTGGGCTGCCTGTGGCCCAAGGGCAAGCTCTAAACCAGCTGTGGGACGGGGTGATGGTAAGCAAAGGGGCAAGCTCTCGCTGCTTTCCCTAGCTTCGGAACGGTGTGTGTGCAAGGGTGTGTGTGCGCAAGGGTGTGTGTGTGTCTGTGTGTGTGTCTGTCCGTCCATGTGTCCAGTGGGTGGGGGTGCTTGCGGGAGGCTGTACCAACCTGGGAGTGCCCGCCATCTCCACTGCCCGGGATGCTCACAGTCTCTCTCTCTCTCTCTCTCTCTAGCCCCCGGGGTTTTAGCTCTTCCGAACTCTCACTCTCTCCCAGCCCTGCTTCCTCTCTCCCGTTCCCAAGCTCTCCATCACCTGACTGGTATGTGTCTGTCCGGCTTTGGGGACTGGGATCCCAGTTACAGGACTCTGAGAGGACAGAGTCCTGCCTGCCTCTGAGGCTGCCTGGTTTGGGGGTGGGGTCCCAGGATGCTGAGGCAGACAGCCCCCCACCCCCGGGTCACAGAATGCCCCCACCTAACCCTGCTGGAGCAGCCGTGGGGGCCAGGCAATCGCTCCCTCTCCAGGTAGCCCAGTGTCAACACCAACAAGTCTCTAAGAAAGTTCCTCCATGGGCCCCCCCTGACCCTGCTGTGTCAGGACTCAGGAGCAGAGCAGGGCTGCCCAGAGACTTGGTGGGAGGCTGGGGGTCACTTCCCTCCTCCTTCCTTCACCGGGGTGGACCCTGAACTGGGGACAGGGCAGTCTGGCCCCCTTTACAAGAGAAGGGTGATGCGCAATGACCAAGAGGGTCTCACACAAGAAAGCCGAAGCCTTCAAATGCAAGAAAGAGGAAAAGTAACAGCTCACACAGGGGGCCGTAAGCGCATGCTGAGCACACACTCTCGGGCCTGCTAGGGAACTGTCCCCTGGGTCCTGCAAATAGGCCAGTACCTCTTGAGAGCACTGCGGGGCAGGCACAGGAAGCAAGCATCTGCCCAGGGTACGGGCAAATCCCAGCGGCGTGTGCACGGTCACTCAGCCGGCCTGCCCCAATCGGCGACCAGGCATGTGGGGGGGCTCCTCTGGGACACGTATGCAAGGGCTGCCTGACACACCCGGCCCGGGTCTTCCTCTCCTAAGCCCAGCTGAACCCTGCTGGCCACCACCCACCCACCCGCCCTTCCTTGACACCAGTGCTCTCTCTATACGACCCCAAACCTATAGCCAGGAAGGCAGCCTGGAGAATGGGCTTCTAGGACTTTGGGGACTGGTCAACAATCCTTGGCTTCTTGCCCCCTTAAGTGCCCTTCTCACTGCCCTAACAAAGGAGGTCACATGAGCCTGACCAAGTCCCGCTGCCTTTACTTCCTCCACCTGCCACAGGGGAGGGCTCACCGGGGGGCACAGAGGCTCCTGTTCACTCTGCAGCCCCAAGTGAGGGCACTCTCCCCAAAACCCCGGGTGCCAAACCTGTGACAGGGGCATGGCCCTCCTTGGAGGACAAACCTTTCTTGTATCCACTGGAAAGGAAAATCAGTGTAGATTTCCGATGGGGGGAGGGGGGGTGGTGGCAGGAAGGTTCGGACAACTGGTTTGTAATGTGAGGTGCAGATGACGGATTTACCTCCCACCCCCAATTTGCTCCCTTGGGTACTCTCTCGTGCTTAATTGATAAATAGAAACATACATGTTTCCTCTCGTGTCCCTTAATTGCTGGAGGAAAGGCCACAATTATGATAAGGAAGCATCTGCTCTCTCCGCAGGGCGGAGGCCAGTTCTGGTCGAGGAGAGCCACTGGATGTGCGGGGCGAGGGGGGGCGGGACACGGCACTGCTCGGACCCATTCACGTGATGGCAGAGGAGGCCCACTGGGTGACCAGAGTAGCACTTTTACACCTCGGAAAGCTAAGTGAGTTGGGCGAGGTGCAGAGGAAAGAGCACTGGGCTGGGAGCTGCAGACTAGCATAATCCCAGCTTACTGGAAGACTCTGGGAAGTCACTCCTTCACTCTGACCTTCTATTTCCTCGTCGGAGATATATCCAAGGGTCTCTCCTTGCTTATAAAGTTGGGTCTCTAATTCCTGTTTAAATCTCCCCCCTCATGTCAGAGAAAAGAGGAAACAAAAGATTTTTTGAGGGCAAAAAAAATTGGAAACCTGGTAAGCAATTTAGCTTAAAACTGGAGGCCCCTGATTACAAGCATCTCCCCTCAGCCTCCGCCACCACCTTCCTGCAGAGCCTTGAGGACAGCAACGATAATGCCACTCTAGTCGATAACTGAACTCCCAAGCTCCAAAGGCTTCAGGGGCCAGAGGTGCTGGTGATGCGGTCAAATCTTTTGAAGGGGTTTCGTAAGGTCACTCAGAATTACATATAAAAAATATCTCGGCATGAAAAGAAATCCCCCTGATGTTTCTTTTAAAGTTTCTTTTCAGTCTGTCAATCCTCAAACGGTATTTTATCTTTACCTCTTGGGCTCCCCTCCCACCCCTGGAAGAACTGAACAGGGTGGGGGAGGAGCAACGGGGGCTGCTTTCTCCAGATCACCTAGAACTGCCAACCCTGATGGGCCAGCATACAGCACACAACCCCAGGCCGAGAAGCCCTCTCCACAAGCAGACCACTTTGCTAATTACGTGAACAAATCCTTTCTTGTCTCGAGCTGGGTCTGGGAAACAGGCAGACATCGCTGAAAAACCTCACGAATGTCCTGCTCCACCGCACCCAGGCTTCTGATCTAAGCATTCCTATGGGCCATTTCTTCCCTTAATAGCAGGATTATATTTACCAGCCTTGGCAATTCTCAAAAGCTTCCAGGAAAAAATGCACGTTGTCAATTAACTTCATTAAGGAGGAAGACCCTTTTCCAAGAAGGGGCTGGAAGGGAGGGGCAGGGGCCTTACTACCTTCTCTAGAATAGCCGAAGCCCTGTCTCCCAAACACAGCCGCCTCTGCAGCTGCCCCCGGAGCTCCAGAACCGCTGCCCGAAACCCACCAGGAGAGGCGGATGACAGGCCGGGAGTGGGAAGCCGTGCCATGGACATAAAGTGGACCCAGGGCCCTCTCTGGGGCCCCGCTGGGAAGCTACCTCCTGCATTGGAACTTGTCCCTCCATCTCCCAGTCCTTTCCCCCAATTCTGATTTGAGTCAAAGTCCAACTGGGGTCCGGGGTGGCTGAGTGAGGGAGAGAGAACACGAAAAGGTACCATACCTGGTTTCCCATTCTGATCGGGGGCCTGGGGCCGCCTGCGTATCGCGGTGACATAAAAGGCTGCAATTACAGGGAATTAGTTCAATGACAGCCTGCACTGCCGCGCAGGGACACACACAAATGCAGTCCGCTTCACAAAGTCCAGTTTTGTTACAACTAGTGATCTCTGAAACTCTCTTTCTCCTGGTGGCCTCTTCCCTCTGGGCAAAGCTTCCTTTGGGCAGAGGGAACAAAAGGTGTGTATGCTGTAGGTGCTTCCGGATCCCGCGTCCGCTCACGGAGACCTACTCTGGGTGGCAGGAGAGCGCGGCTGGGACTTTGCACAGGACGCGCAAGAGGAGTGACACGAGTGAGGGGCAAGAAAGGAAACCGCCGCTCTCAGTGGGGGCAGGCGCAGGAATCAGAAAGGGACTGCTACGTAAAACTCTCAGGGTGTGCAGACAAAGCTGGACACACACACGCGCGCACACACACAGAGACCATAGAGGGGGGTGGGAAGGGGAGCGAGGACTCGAGGGGAGGACACGATGAGAAGGGTGAGGGGGCAGCGGGCTCCCTAACGTGTGCAGGGCGATGGGCAGGAAAGCTTTCTCAGCAGCGAGCACGCACACAGAAGAAGGCTAGGGATGCAGCTCCGGTTACAAACAAATGGTTAACCAAACTCAAAAACCAAACCAAAAGTGAGAGAGGAAAAAACAAAAACGCAAAGGCCGCTGACAAGGTCACAGAAACAGATTTTCTTTTCTTTTGGTTTCATATCCAAGCTGGGTGTGATATCCGAGGAATGAAGACTGTCTTTTAGGGGGAAATTTTTTCTTAATTTTTTTTTTGTTCTTCTTATTTTTTTTTATTACTTTCATCTGTCAGTCAAGACTCGAAAGCAATGGCTAGAGCACATTTTGATTTTTGTTTTTCCTCTGCTGGCTCTGCCCTCCTCGTGCCCCGCGCCCCCCGGCGGGCGGGCGAGCCACAGCGCTTTTACCTGACTGTGGGGTCCCATCATGCTGCTGGGATTGTGAGGTGGAGGCTGTGCGTGCGGCGAGGGCTGTGACCCCGGAGGACCCTGTGAGGCCAGACAGCAGAGGCAGGTTATAGATCACAGCACATGGAGAAGCGCAGAAGCTTAAAAGAACAAAAATTAAACCAAAACGAAGGGCAGGCGGCGGGCGTGCGGGTGGCGGGCTCTGGTTGGCAGGGGGGTGGGGGTGCGAGCGGCTGCTTAGGTCGCAGGCTCCATGGTGTACGTGGCGAGCGGGAGGGAGAGAAGCCGATGAACACAATCATGGTGGGGGAGGGCGTCCAGGGGCGGAAGAGAAAACCAAGCTCCTCTGGCAAAGCACCCAGAAGCAGGGGCCCGGGTGCAGGCTATCGGTGGAGCGGAGTTTGCCATGTTAAATACGCTGGTTGTGACGGGCTCAGAGCACGGTGATGCGCAGCGAGCCAACCCCTCTGCAGAGGGTGCAAGGGCCGCTTCTGGGAGCGGAAAGAACCCGGCAAGGCCCTGTCCTGGGGGAGCTCCCAGTCTGGCGGGGGGGGGGGGGGGGGGGGGGGGGGGGTGCAGAGGGTGCAGGCTCCTAGGCCAGTCTACTGAGGAAAGGGGCCTGATAGATGCACGAGAACAGACAGGAGCCCAGTAGTGCCAGAGACCGAACAGAGAGGGAACGGGACGGACCGGTGCACTCTGCTAATTCACCGTCACTTGGAAATGGCCCCTCATATGAGGTCAGGGTTTTCCTTCTTTTTACCAATCAGAAAACTCGGCTTCGAGAGACAACGGATTTGGCCACAGCCACACAACTGGTAGGTGGCAGAACCAGGAGGTGAAGCCTGATGGGCCCCAGGCTCACCACCCTGACCCCTGCAGCCCACAGCTTAAGCAGACACGGGCAGAGGAGCAGCAGGACGGGACTGGAGGCCCCTGACGGGTGGAGGGGCTGGGCTTTCCAGTCTAGAGGGCAGTGAGCCCCCTGTGGTTCTGAGATGACCCCGCAAGCCCTGGGCTATGCTGACCTCGACTCCCCCCAGAAGAGATGAGCAGATGAATTCACTTAAACCATGGGGTTGGTCAAACTGTGGGCTGCAACCCATTAGTGGGTGGTAAAATCAATTTAGTGGGTTGCAACCATTGTTTCCTAAAAATCTGGAATAAAATAATAGAACAGAAAATATCGAACTCTGTGTATATGAAGGCAAGTATTTTTCACTAACTTCTTTTTACATTTATACACACGTGTGTATACATAGACTGGTTCACAGTGTCCAATGTATCTCCGACGGCGGGTCAGTCCCAAAGCACAAAAAACAACTCTTGGAGGATCCTTCCCGCCTACTCAGGGTGTCTGGAGCTGGACACTGGTACAGGTGGTGAGAAGCATGTCCTACTTCCCTCTTCTCCACCCGTGATCTTGCCACTACTCTCAGAACGTCAATTCTGAGACCATTTCCAAACTGGCGGGGGGGGTGGGGGCGCTTACATTAAAGAAGAGAAGGAGAGAGAATCTTCAAGAAGCAGGTAGGATTTTCTCCTCCCTCAAAGCCAGGCTGCCCAGCCTCCCACCCCCCATGCTGGTTTGGAAACCAGGCTGGTGCTGGGGAGGGGTGGAGGGGCCGGGACCAGTCGGCGGGGGTCGCAGCGAAGAGGTGTGCCGAGAAAGACTGCAGGAGGCGTATAGGAACCCGGGGGCACCACCGAGGGCAGGCCTGGAGTTTCCTGGCCAAGAGAGGGGCTGCTCACTTCCGGAAAGCTCTGCGGAGCAGATGTTCCCCTACCTGCCATGCTACTAATTTCAACAAGTGTGTGTCTTTCTAGCGGCTGCCAGCAACGGCATGGTTTGTTACCATGAGCAATTTTCTTAATTAACAGACATTAATTAGCCATTTAGCAATTTTGCAAGCATTTGTTTAGCGGCTTTCCTAAACATGAATACCACTGTGATAATGGCACTGATTAGAGGGTCCCCTAATTAACAGTACAGGGAAGGAAAATTGAAATCACATAAATTAAAAAGGGAGGGGAAGTTAATGAAGGCGGGACATATTTGCACCTGCAAGTCTTTTGTACCATGAAACTTGGGTGCAATGTAAACAAAATAAGATAATTCAAAGCCAACCCCCCCAAAAAAAGAGAAATAAAAAGAACAGAAGAGGAGGGCTCAAGGGTGAGGTCCAGTTGCCAAGAGGGGGCAAAAGGCCTTTTATCGGTTCCCAGCTCTTGGCAAGAAGGGAGCGCCTCCTCCCCCCAACCCTCGTGGGCCTCCCTGGTAACATCCGGTGCCTCTTCAGGCAGAGCAGTGTATCTCTGGGCAGGTTCCCCACACCTGTGTCCCCATTAACCAGGGGAGGCAAGCAGGCCGACTCGATGACGGATTATAGAAAATGTATGTAAAGCACCTATGAGTGCGTGACACCCCCAGGGAGCCTCAATCGATGGCAGTCCTTATGAAAGGCCGATTCTTGAAACTGGGTCTGGGAGGGCCATTATAGGCCATCTCTTGGCCCTGCAGTATGGCCACTTGGGCCCCCTGAGGTTCACAGGGTAGGCTGGTATGTATGCTTTGCCTCTCTACCTCCCTCAAAAGCTCCTGGGGACTCTGGTGACTGATCCCTGCATGAGTGGATGTGGCATAGGTTTGCCTCAAAGCAGGTGCCTAAGGACAAATGGCCAGTGTGTATGAAGAGCCAGGAATGTGGCTGCTCAGTGAGGCCCCAGCAACTTCTCTGGCCAGCAGGGAGAGGTGGGGAGTAGGCTGTTTAGGCTGGGGAGGAAGCAGCATCTCAGAAGCCTCCCCTGTGACTTGGAAGGCTCTGGAATACTGAAGACAAGAGAACCGTCGCACAGACCAGCCAGTTACCCAGAGAGAAAACCCCACCATGATCTCGAGACACACTCGGCATTCACCTTCCCCCAGGGCACGGAGCTCCTCTCCAGCCCCAGGGGAGGTGTTGACCAGGCTCTGCTTGTGTATTTCCCAGCCCTGCTCGGTCCCCAGCACTACGGGGAGCTCTATGAGCCAGAAAGCTTTCCCTCCATGGAGCCAGAAATCTGCCAATTCCCAGGGGGCCCCTGCACGTACCCAAAGCTCCATCCTCCGTATCTCTTGCTATCTCCACTCCGCCCGGAGCTGTCTGCCACTACATCTGTGCCTGGACTCCGTCCTCAAGACTGCATGCAACAGCGGGGTGGTGGGGGAGAAGGGACCCCGCACACTTGGCATATTCTTGGGAGCAGAAAACAGGTCCTGCATTTGAAATGTTTGCTTCTGTGAAGAGGACGCCAGATGTGTTCCCATCTCCACAAGGAGGTACGCAATTTGCTGCCTTATGGTTTAGTGGGCCAAGAAAAGGTGTTTCGTACCCTCATGCTCAGAAAGAGACCAACAGGTAGGCGTGGAGAAAACAGACTTCATGGTCTTTTCAACTCATTACCCACTTGGTCAAAAGGCTACAGAGGAGACGGACAAAAAAAAAAAAGGACCTTGATCTTTGTTGAGATGGCTGGCTTTTCCCATCCCCAAATTCTGAACAGATCTGGGAAGTGGGTGGAAAGGATCAAGGTGGGAGGGAGTCCCAAGCTGGTAATACTGATGCATTTCCCACACAGGAGGGCCCCAGGGGGTCCCACCGGAATCTCAGCGAGAACTGCACCTGCCTGCAGAAGCTTGTTGGGTGGCCCTGACAGATGATCACTTCTTCCAACGTCCTACATTTACAGGGGAGAAAAGAGAGGCCCAGCACCGAGGCATGACCTGTCCAAGACCACACTGGTGGCTGAACTGTGTCCCTTAACCCCAGCCCAGGGCTCTCTACATGGTCACCATGTTCCTGTCCACTGGAGATAAAGAAGCAGGGTTTGGAAAGAACCGGGTTCAAATCTGGACTCTGCCATGGACTGCATTTCTCTCATCAGTGAAATCGGAGTAATAATGAAGCCACAGGGGCCCACCTCATGGAGCTGGCCTTCACCCGCGTTTGGTCAGGTGACCTGGACTCCTCACAGGAAAGGCGATCAGTGGCTCCATTTACACCTCAAAAGGGTGAAGCTGTCTGCAAAGTTGTTCAGTGGTGGAACCAGCCAGAGTCTGATTCTAGAGCTCCAGGGGTCTCAGCTGGCCCACCCTTCTAGCGAGCCCGCAAGCAGTGCCTCTGTGTCACGAGGGGAGCATGCACAAGGAGCAGATAAGAACAAATCCTCGAGGCTGAAGAATGTGTGGGTGCATGGAGCCAGCCCCATTCCTGGGGGGTGGCTCACAGAGGTGCATCGGACTCACCTGGCCCCAGAAACCTCCACGCCACTTGAGAAGGATGAGGACATAGTGACAAATGAGCTCAAGTGTCAGTTAAAATGCCTTGGGCTCCAAGAGAAGGCGGCAAGTAAACTGAGGCCCAGAGTGGCCGCAGAATGGGGGCCTAAAGGCAGGTGGTATGAGAACTCAGGGCCCCTGCCTGGTCAGAACTCTTTTCGCTGCAGTGCATGGCCCCCACCATGGGGGAGTCAGCAAGGAGGGCGGCGCCTGGGAGAGACCTCAACTCAGGATACCCCACAACTGAATCTGGGAAAAGGTAGCAGCAGCACTTCCTGCCTGGGCCTTCATTCTGCCCCAGACCCTGTTAACGGACTTGCCGCTGTGTCTCAGACATTCCCAAGATCTCTGAGTGGAGATCCAGAACTCTTGCACTTCTTGGTATTCTTTTCCCTGCAATCCCAGCATTGCGTTGTGTTGCGCACAGCAGCCTCTAGGAGCCTCTTAACCAGGGCGTGGGGAGGCTCTACAAACCTCGAAGCAAATGCTGGGCCAGGTCACTGAAACTCTGAGCGCTGACAGTTCAGGCAAAGAGGCTCTGCCATCCCGGGTGTGGCAGGGAGTGGAGCACTCCCACAGCACAGCCGCCCAAGGTCTCTGCAGAGAGGCATTTCAGAGGCACCAGCAGGAGTCCCCTCTGCCTCCCAGGGAAGTCTGAGTGGAGTCCCTGGACAGCACCTGAAGCCGCCCTCGAGAGACAGAAGGGCTTGTGGCACGATGGAGGGAAGCTTCAAGCTACACAGACCCGGCATCTGATCCCAGCTCCTGCGAGGCACGCTGTGAGTCCAGTTTGCTCATAAGAAGCGACACTGCAGTGGCCTGGTGCAGGGGACAGTGCCAGGCACGGAAGGTCCTCTTTCTTCCGTGGTCTTGCGCCTCACGCTCTGGCGGCCACACGCTGCCCATAAAGCGGGAGCTAGAGCCTCTCTGCCAGGAGCACTCTCCTCAGCCTACACAGAGCCCACATGCCCTCCTTCAGGAGGCCTGCTCTGCCCAGTCAAGGTGTACCCCGAAAACACGGCTCATCCTCTTCAGACACGGTGTCTTTTCTGCAGACGCCATGCAGGCTATGCAATCCACCCCACGTGGACATCGCGGGCAGGGCCCAAACGGGGTAGTGAGGCTGGGCTAGCAGGCGGACCCCGCAGCCACAGTCAGCCAGCACCCCCCCACCCCAGGGCAGGTGGGGAGGCACATCTGACACTTTTGAGTTCAAGGAACCAGAAGGAAAAGTGAGCACCAAGAGGGTGGCCAAGTTGGTCCTCTGAGCTAAAGGCTATTGCAGATAAGAGAGGATAGCTCTTTAAAACTAAAAGGCAAGTAAACAAAACACACACACACTGCACTGATGTCTTTAAAAAGGGGGAAAGTAATAAAAACGGTGTGCTGACTTTCATGTTTCCAGAACTCACCGCTCCGTCACCCAGTGCCGCCTCACTCTGCAAAGCTGCCTTTCCCTGCCGAGAAATCACGGACTCGCCAACAGAGCCCAGGCAGACTCCCATGATTCCTGGGTGCAGAGGGGAGCCTGGGAGAGCACGCAAACGAGGATGGGTGGTGGCCGGTGGGTGGCAAGAGTGTCAGCCTCCAGAGCCCGGGTACTCGGGCTGGAGTCCTGCCTTGTATCCCTGAGCTCTGGGCTGCTCATCTGGAAGGGGCAGGATTTCCAGGTGACTCGTTCCTCATGGAGAAGCCACGCGAGTACCCTACTTGCTGCAGAATGCTACGAGGTTACCACTGGCCAAATGTGCCTGCTGTCTGGACAGGAGGCCTTGGGGGAAGGGGGCCTGACGTTTTCGGTGGCTCAGACACAAAATACCCCACATGTTCTTCCCCAGTCACAGGGCCACTGGCCCCTGGGCTGGCAAGGCTGAGGGGGTGGGTTTTATCTACTGGCAGCGGAGACATACGACGGGCATTACCAGGGGCCTGTGTAATCTGCCTGCTGGGTGTGTCACTTTAATTGAGAGAATATAAAATTACATTAATTATACACACGGTAAAAGGCATGAGGCAGACAATCCAATTTGCTCCTTGGACATAAATGTTGACGGAAAACACTGTAAGCCCGTTCTGGGGAATGGACCAGGGTGTGCCCGAGTGCCCCTGACAGCCGGCATCCGTCAGTGCGGCCTGCCTGGTCCCTGGAGCACGAAGCTGACCACCGGCTGGGTGAAGGAGGGAGAGCTTTAACCGCCCCTCCCTTCTAACATGCACCTCATTGCAGGAAAAGTTGTTTCTCTATCCTGACCTCTGGGGACGAAGCTGGCAACGGCTCACCCAGTTGCTTCCCTCCCTGCTTCTGTCGGTGTTGTCCAGGGCTTCTCTGTATGTGGGACGTGCGAGGGACAGGCCGGAGTCGGAGCTGAAATTACCAACTCTCCAAGGGCAGAGGGAGCCTGGGGCACGCACAACGGGTCCTCTGGGGGCTGAGCTGGGCTCCGACCAATGGCACGAACCCCAAGAGAGCCCCAAGTCAGGCGCTGCTGGCCACCCAGGAGATGAGCCTGCAACAATCCTGACCCTCCATGGGCGCCAGACAAGGAGAACGGGTCTTGCCAGAGGGAGGTGAAGTGGCAACAGCCCATCTTCCCGGGACAGCAAGGAAGTTACCGGCCAGAGAGGGCAGGACGCTACACGGTGTCTCCCCCTCGGGGTCACCTCTCCATACCACTGGCAGTCTACACAGCCACCAAGGTCCACTCTGCACAAAGATCAGCAGAAAGCGCATTGATTTCTGTCTGAGCAAAGGCCCCAGCTGACCTGCCCTTCCCCCTCCTCTCTCTGAGGAACCGAGACAGTGCTGGGCAGACGGCAAGGGCGAGAGGTCCGCATACTTGGGGATCCGGTGCCAAGCCGCTCGCAGGAGGTGCTCAGCGTTATGTTCTTCTCAAGAGGCAGGAGGCATGCACGCTTGCCTCACAGAGACAGAGACGCAGAATCAGCAGGCAACGGTTTTCAAAACAAAAGGAGGAAACGTGGCAAATGAAAGTAGAGGCAGCGTCCAAGACCAAACACAGAAGAGTTCCGGTACATACTGCCCCCGGGCTCTTCCCCCAGCCCTATGCATAGACAGGAAGACTGAGCCTCCATCTCCCTGGTCCCGGGTCCAGGCTGGGTGCCCTGCACCACACGGAGTGCCCAGAATGGAGGCTGGGGTCAGCTGTGGCACGAGGACTCCCAGAGCACGGCCACCATGTGGAGCTAGAGTAGGCGTTGGCTCAGGGCCAAATATGGTCTGCTGCCCGTCTTTGTCAATAAAGTTTTATCAGAACACAGCCATGCTCACTCGTTTACTGTCCAGCTGCTGTCATGCTTCAATGACAGAGCTGTGACAGAGACCAGATAGACGGCCCACAGGGCCTAATAAAATATGTACTAACTAGTCCTTCACAGAAAATGTTTGCTGACCCCCGGGACAGGTAACGGTTTTCAAGCCTAGAGAGGGGGGAAACTGGGCTCTTTTAAAATTCTCAAGGTGAAATAAGAGAGTACTATATCTGCTTTCTGATTTCTAACCTTAGATTCTCGTATCAAATAAATGAAGCAAAAATTAACCCCATTTACAGCAGGGAAACTGAAGTCCAATGACATTACAGTATTATTTATCACAGCCATAGTTTTTCCCACTGAGGATGAACAGAATGAGTGCTAGACCAGGGGTCAGTGAACCTGAGTTCTGGTTCTCCCACCAAAATGCCACATGGCTGATCTCTGAGGCCTGGTTTTCAGCATTAGAACACAATAGCCAGCCTTCACATCCAGCTGGCTGGTCCCAGGGAACGTGCTTGCTGATCACCTCCTGGTTTCCTTCTTGCCACAGACTCATCCCCCAAATGCCAGCACAGACCATGCTGCGGCCTCCATTCCAGCCCTGAGTTCTTTCAGCAGGTCCCCACTGTGTGACCCTGTCCCGTGCAGCGAAGCTCTCTAGGGTCATCTCAGGGAAGGGCTCTACCTTCAACGGCTCTAGGTGGGATGGGGTGGGGGCTAAGAGCAGTGACTTTGCCTCCAGCTGCTAAACCTTTGGCGCCTCCCTGCTAGAGACTGTTTGTATGTGCCTGTGTCCACATAACCAGGCACCCTTTCCAGGGACACGGGGAAAAGCAACGGTACTGAGAACATGGGCGCAAAGCCCAGTCCACCTGGCAGTGCGTCCAGTCACTGCATCCCAGCACCCGGGGCCAAGGAGGTACTAAGCACTGGAGACACTTGAGACACAGTACTGCAGACCTCCCCCAAAAGAGGCCCAGGCTGTTGGAGAGACCAGAGTTTGCCTATTACCACAGCAACATCCCAGCAGAGAAAAGGGACCAGGTGCACTAGAAATCAAGGGGGCAGCAATTACAGAATAATCACATGGAGGCAGGACCCGGAAAGACGGCCAGGGGTCCTCTGGCCGAGAAGAAACAGAAGGGGCTTCTGGGCCAGGAGAGTGGCACCTGTGGTCATGTGGGCACGGCGCCGGAGGGCCATAGGCACAGGACGGGGAGACCCGGGGCTGGCCCTCCAGGCCGAGAAGGGGGGTCATTAACCTTTAGGAGCTCGTGCCTAAGTGCCGCCGTCAGAGCTACATCTTGGGAATTACACACCTTTCCCTTTCCTTTCCAAAGACGTTTCTATGGTGTCTCTCAAGTTGGAAATCAAGCCTTCTCGGAACACCGAGTCCACAGCTGCTGGGGTGCTGATTCCCATCTCTCTCTGACCACACATGGAGTGCTCTTCCAGTAAGCCCCACTCCAGCCCTGAACAGCTAGTAGCCCTCTTTAACGCTGGCAAGGGAGCTGGGGCCCAGGAGAAGGCTTCCAACACCCAGTCCCAGCCGTGTGGGTTTCTGGTCAGGGTCCAGAACGCAAACATCTCCCTCCCTGACATAGACTCACTGCAGTAGAGACCGACCCTGTGGGGAAGCGGGAGGGACAGAGACTGACTCGGGGTCCAGAACCACAGATGTCCCTAGGAACACCTACCCTGCCAAGACAACAAGCCCCACCCCTGCCACCCCATCAAAAGCCTGCCTTTGGCTCTAGGATGGAGACACATCCTGGTCCTGCCAGCCAGCCCCCACACCGCCTCGCACCAGCGCCCAGGCTCCACTGTTAATCACAACGGCACACCGAAGGCGAGGCGCATATTAAAAAGGCACTGCCTCATCCACCCGGAGGATTCCTGCTCTACTTTAAGCTCTCCAGACACACGCACAGATACAGCCTTCCTCCCCACTACCTTCATGCCCTGGCAGACGATCCAAAAAGTAAAGATTTCCTCACATCCAACTAGGAAGAAGAGGTCCAGGGCTTGGGAAGGCACAAATCCAGAATGCCAGGATTCAACCCCTATCGTCCAACATTCACAAGAGGAAAAAGGGGGTCAAGGTTCTCCCTTTGGGTTATGGCTCCCTGGATGACTGGGTGGTCTTACGCCTTTTCCTCCCTGAAGGGAACGGCTTGCGGAATGGCCCAAGGAGAAACAACAGGATGGGGCAAGGGAAAGAGCCAGGACTCTGGGGAGAAACGAGTTTAGGAAGCCTGCCCATGGTTACCCGGGGCAGTGGGTCACGCAAACGGGGCACCTCAGCAAAAGCACAAGGGACAGCTCGGCCGGAGGGAGGTTAAGTGCTGTTGGAAGACCCCAGGTTCAAAGGCCAGGAGCACCGTCTGCAGTCTCCCCCACCCCACCACTCGCTTACCTCGCCTGTAAAACGGGATGCCCTGCCCCCTCGCAGAGAGCTGCAGGACTGAGATACTGAGAGTCAGGTGCGTACAGGTGGGCAGACTGAGACCCAGAAAGGTAAAGCCATTGCCCCAGAACAAACTGCAAGTCTCCACACACTTCGAGCCTTTTCTGCAACTGCAGAGTAAGTTTCTTGGGACCAGATGCTATCATTACTCTGAGAAAGAGGCACTTAATCAGACCCACATTTGGGGCTTATCTTTTTTGACCTCGGGACAAGGACTAGGCAAGACTCTGTCAAAGTCTTCTTAACTAAAACGGACCCAAGACTGAAGAGCCTTCAGCAGGGGAGGGGAGGATTCTGCCGTCTGTAGAGGGAGCCACACAGACAGACACGCTGGAGGGGCAGCAGCCGGGTCTGAGAGCGACAGCTCTGCCCTCGTCCTGGGGATCAACAGCCAGTCTAATAATGGCATGAAGGTAGCAGGCGTCAGATCACAAAGGTCTGTGGATTTCCTCAACAGACGGACGCCTGGGACAGGAAGTGCACTTGCTGGAGGAGAGCTGCCCCACGGGCCTACAGTCTGCCGAGGCTGGGGTCGGCCCAGTCAGTCGCAGGTGCGGCAGGACCAGGCAGAAAGCCGTCACTGCCTGTGTGCTGAAGGAACAGATCTGAACGCCAGCCCCTAGGAAAGGGCCCTTGTGCAGATTTCTGATCTGCCCTTCATTCTGATCGCATTTCCAGATGCCTCGCTGGTGAAGGAGGTGGATGCTGTTCCTGCTGTACTGGTGGGGAGCTGAAACTCCAATATGCCCAGGTGAGGTCCGCTAGTAACAGAGCTCAGGATGACAGGCTGGCACCCAGCCTCCTGGGCGGGACAGCCAACATGAACTCACAGCAGAATGAGTTCGTACTGCTGGGCCTGGCAGGAACAGAATCAGAAGCTCCTGAACATTGTACAACCTGCCTCCTTACCTCCACCTCCCCTGTAAGCTCCCAGTGGGTAAACCAGGGAACAAGGAGTTGGGCCAGGTGGGCAGGACTAAGTGAGGTGGCACATTAAAGGGCCAGGCAGGGCCTGGTGCTTAGTCGGTGCCAGGCACATCAGTCCAACTGAAGGGTTAAGTACTAAAAAGCCAATCGATCTTGAAAACACCCAGAAAGTCTCCCGCACATCACTGCCACCAAGGCTGTGCTGAGCCTCTAAGACTCCCTTCTTGGAAGAAGAACACTCCGGGGAGAGGCGCCTGGGTGGCTTAGTCGGTTAAGCGTCCGACTTTCGCTTAGGTCATGATCTCGCGGTTTGTGGGTTCGAGCCCCGCGTCGGGCTCTATGCTGACTGCCAGCTCAGAGCCTGGAGCCTGTTTCACAGTCTGTGTCTCCCTCTCTCTCTGACCCCTCTGACCCTCCGCTGTTCATGCTGTCTCTCTCTCTCTCCTAGAAATAAATAAAAATATAAAAAAAAAAAAAAAAAGAACACTCCCGGTGGCCCTTGCCCTTGGATGAGCTAGGAAGACCTAGCTCTACCCGGACCCCCAGCTTCAGAAAGGAACAGCCCCAGGACACACCCACACACATCCACACCGAAGGATCCTGAGTATTTACCCACACCAGGCACCAGGCAGGGCTTCACAGGCTCCTTTCACGGCATCCTTACCAGTGCCCAAGAGTCTGGGGCTACCTTCAACCCCCAACTGTCAGATGAAGCGATGAGTTTCACGCAGGTTAGCTGACCTTCTCAAGGCAACCCATGTACCCACCCAGGCTGCATGACCTCAGAGCCTCTGGGAAGGATGGAACGCCTTCAGAGAGGGTGAGGGAGGGATGACGGATGAACTTCCAGGGGCCCCGGTGCTAGGCTTCTGCCTACTGCTCAGCCCAGATCCTAAAGCCAATGGGTCACATATCAATGGCAATAATAAACCGTCACTGAGCAGGAGCACGTGTTTCTCTGCAGAGTCCATCCCCATCAGAGCTCCAAAAATGGAGGCACTGTGATTTGCTAAGTAACTGCTCCTCAGCACAGTGGAGGATACCAGTGCCCAGAGAGGTCAGGTCAGCTCCCCAGAACACATGGTCCAGAAGCAACAGGGCGCTGTCTTGTTCCAAAGCCCCTGGTCACGGCCACTGCACCTGGTGATGCTCCTCTTCAGAGATCTCCAGACTTCCGTTACCCCATGACCCCCCCAACCCTGCACTGTATACAGACCCGATATGCAGACCTTCACCCGGGCAAGGAGCCCTTGGGGAGCCCAACACCTGGCAGGGAGCCGACACTTCATGAAAGCTGCACTCTCTAGCCACACTCTTACCAAGTGTGACCCCACCATTTTGGTATTAGTGAGCAGCCGGGGGCTTTGTTTATCCCAAGGCCTTCAGCTGGGGGAGGGAGCCTGTCTGCGAAAGGTTGGCTGTGGAGTTAATTTACGCAGAGCCAGGACACGAACCCAAACGCCACACTGTGGATCTCCTGCTATATCCCAGCTCTTAGAACAATACTCAGGGAGATGTGAGAGAGCCCCCAGACACCAGTCCAGCCCCCTGGCCCAGCCCAGACTTCTCAAAGGGCAGTTTCCTTTCAGGGCAGTGTGATCTCATTCAGGGGGGTCTATCCTGAGCCACATAACGCCATGGCGTGTTATTATAGGATTCCACTGGAATTCTCTTCCTCCAACCTCTTCTGCTACAAGGGCTGAGGAATTTGACCCTTTTTTTTTTTTTAAAGGAAGAAAACCCTCAGCGTGATTTGCACAGAAGGGAGGTGCAGGAGAGCCTACCCCCTCAGCCAACTATGAAGAAACAAAACAAAAACCCAGGGGGCTCCTCCACCCCCATGACAGGTGGGAGGATTTTGGCAGGGGTGACAGGGCGGAGGGAGGGAACAGACGCGGTGCTGGGACAGGAGACAACATGGCAAAGCAGCTCTCAGACATGGGGGGGATGGGGGGGCATCCAGCTCTAAGAGATGCTCAAAGATCCAGGTTGGAAGGGAAAAAGGATAGACCAGCCCAAGCTCTTAATACATGAGAGGTGAAGGTGGCTGCTGACACACCAATCCGCAAGGACTGGATCCATAAACATCAGGGAACCAAGTAGGCTTACAACTCAGGGGAGGTCCCGAGGGAGGGGACACGCTGGGGTCCCCGGGGTGGGGGGATGTAAGGAGCACCAGCAAGAACTAGTCTGGGCCTCCTGGGTACAAGGGTCCTTCCGGAAGACGCTCCCCTTCCTCTCCCGGGAAAGGGAGTGGAGACCTGGGGACAGGGGTTCCCGGTGGGGAGGCAGAGGCGGCCAGCAGCGGAGCTCCCGGGTGTGGGGCCGGCTCCGCGTTAGGGGGCGATCAAGGCCCGCAGAGCGGCTGGGTGCTTTGTTACTGAGCAAATCTCCCAGGCACTGACTGCTGATGCATAGCTAACAGGGCGGCAGACATTGATTTATGTTCAACTTTCCATTTCATCAGCGAGAGTTATGGCGCGACACGCGGAGTTCACGTTTTTCAGAGGGGCGGAGTGGCAGCGCGAGTGTGCAGACACAAACACGCCCGCACGCGTACACGTAGGCACACGCGCCAGTCAAGGCCGCAACTTTGTTTTCCCCTTCAGGAGGGAGGGCGAGGGGGCCCGGCGGCCTGGCACGTCAGGAGTAACCTTTTGTCCGTGGTTGCTAGGAGCCCCGGTGCGGTCATCGGCCGACTTAGGCACCAGGCTGGCTGCCGGGCGGGGCGGGAGCACAGCCTGACCTTTGTGGAGGCGGTGCTGGCAAGAAAAGGCTTTTTTCCTTCTCTCCTGCCCCAGCCTTTCCACCCAGGCCAGGCAATTGTGCGGAGAGGCCTGCATGTGGGTCCACGGTGGGGAGGGGGGACAGCCCAGGCGACAGAGCTTCTGAGTGGCCGGGGGCTTACGAAGTCCTCTGAAGCACCTAAGGCCCAGAGAAGGGAGGATGGCTCTCCAAGGACACAGTTTGGCAACACAGTTTGACTCAAATCAGGGCTTCCAACATCCAGGGCAGGGGTCTTCAGGCTTAAAGCCAGCTGCTAGCTTCCCAGGAGCCAGAGGAGGGGTGCTGTGCTGCGCAGCGCTTGGAACAGGTGGGACTGGGGTGGGAACAGCTCAGGGCCCAGCAGTTGGGGTGCCCCGCCTCCTCTCTAATCCTTCTCAGCGGGGGCGACCCTGCCTTCTGTCAGTCTGGAGGCAGACAGCAGGGTGAGGGGTGGGGAGGAGGGGGTGCTTCTGTCCCCTGGAGGAACCAGTGCACTCGCCCCTAACACAGCATCTCTGTCCTCTTCTCCCACAGACGCCCTCCTGCCCACAGCAATGCAGACAGGGCGAGGGGTGGGGGCCAGAGAATGGGGCCCAGAAAGGGAGGGGATTTGCTCCCCAACAGACAAGGATGCCCATTCAGAACTCTAGGCCTACCGCCCGGTCCAGGCCCGTCTTCCCTGAGCAGCTCTCCGGCCAATGTGGGCCTTGTTTTCTTCATCCAGAGTGGGAATGCTGTTAGCTGCCAGGCCTACCTCACAGGGTCCAAAGGGAACCCCTTTTCTAATCTAGAGAGCACTCTACCGACAGCTACAAGAGGGGGTCAGACAGTTCCACTTTAGGACCTGAGAGCACTGGCTGGGAGCCTCGAGGGGCAAAGGGGGCAGACACAGGACCACGTATGGGGCCCCTCCCCTTCGAAAGTGGAGGGTCTGATAGCGTAGGAGGAGCTGACAGCCTCTCACTACCTTGGGCCCCTGGGCATCCTCCTAGCTTGGCTTCCTCCCCACCCCCACATCCAGCAAGGGGCTATGGTTCAGGCCAAGGAGGCGCTGGCCACTGCATTCGGTCACCACTCCAGCCCAGACCCTGGCCACCCCCTCCCTGCCCCCACAGGGGACCACAGCCTGGAATCCACACTTCTACAATAGCCAGCCTGCCACAAGCACAATCCCTCCAGGCCACTGGGGGGTCTTCCTGGAACCCGGCACTCCCCTTCTTAGGAATCCTCCATGGCCCCCCTGTCTTTAGGTGAAAGTCCTTTGAGTGTCTATCCGGGCCTCTTACCACCTCAAACTTGCCCTTTCACACTCATGTCCTGGCACACTGCCCCACCCCCTCGATGGCAAATGCCTCCTGCTCAGGCCTCCTAAGTAAGGGCCCCAGGGGAAGTTTCCCGGATGGACCCCAGGCTAGGCCAGCTGCTCCTTCCCCTGCCCTTGCCTCCACCAGACTGCGGGCCCCTGGAGGGCAGGTCCAAGGCTGCCTCGTTAGTCCGCACTGCTCGCCAAGCACTAGGTGACTGGGAGGTCACGGTGCCCTTGGAGACCACGTCTGGCCAATGGACGAACGGATGATTAGCAAGTCTGCCAAGCCTTTAGGTCCTGGCCTCAGACTCACCATCTATCAAACAGGGATCCGAGCCCCCACCCATCGAGCCCTCCCGGGCAGCAGGCTTTGAAAACCACACAAACAAGGTGGCTTCTTTCTTTCCAAGCCTCCCCTAGTCCCGCCCTGGCCCTAGTCAGCAGAGAGGTCTTTCCTGCTGCTGCAGCTTTCTGGCAAGGAAGGTCAGCTCCCTGTGCTGCTGCCTGCTTCCCGCCAGAGAGGAAGGCAGGAAATGGACAGCACTCGGCCCAGCTCTTGGGCGCTGCCTGAGCTCCCGCCAACGGCCTGCTCTCACTTACCGGGCTTTGATCCTCCCTGGAAACACACCATCCTACCCCAAGGCGCTCAGTCCCCAGGGCTCTCTACTGAGCACAGAGTCTACTTGGTTACCACCAGTGCCAAGGCGCTCTCTACTTTGTTAAATTATCAGGTGGAAGAACCATCTTCCACGCAAAGACTCAAATTGGCCTCCCTCTTCCTTCCTTCGAAGGATCTGAGATCTAAGGGCTGAAGCCTTGCAGGGGCAGGTCTGAGTATCTTCCTCTTTTTCTAAGATTTATTTATCTAAGTAATCTTTATATCCAACGTGGGGCTCGAACTCACGACCTTGAGATCAAGAGTTACATTCTCTTCCAACCGAGCCAGCCAGGTGGCCCAGGTCTGCCAATCTTCTATATGGCTAAACTTCAGATACTTCAAGTCACTCATCAGAGCCCTCCTGAGGCTGCTTCTCTCCCAGAGAAACCCCCAGCTCCTTCTGCAGGAAATGAGGAGAGAAGCGCTCCCTATCATCTCAATAGGAAAGTTCCAAGGTCACGTGTATCTGTCCTTCTTATTTTTGGATCATTTCTTAGGTTTCTGAGCTATATACATCATACACTCCTTCTCCTACCCCCCCACCCCCACTGATGGGGAGGGTTCTCTGCAGGGAGGCCTCAGACATGAGTGGACTCAACTGGCAGGAATAAGAACTCCTTAGAGTGAGGGGGACATGTCAACCCCTACTGTGCCCCCACTACGATGGAAATTATCTGGGGAAGCTCAGAGCGGAACAAACTGAACTTCTGGCGAAGGGAACTGGGTCCCGTAGGACTGTCTTTCTCAGAGAAGCCTCTGTCTTTAGCCCTTTGACCTCGGCTGGGTCTCTGCAATACCAGACTCCATCATCAATGTGGTCAGTCCCCAAGTTCATGCCCCCACAGAGCTGACAGAGCACAGCAGGCACAGAGTTAACTGTTCTGGAACACAGACCAGGGTGCTCCACTGGCTCCCACTACCCCCAGACAGGGCCCACGGTCCTTAAAAAGGTCCATCAAACACTGCCAGAAAACTCTCCAGTCGCCCACTCCTACTGAGCACCTACCTATCACCCACCTCACTCTAGACGCCATCCCAGACTGCACTGCCTCCAGTAAGCCCTTGAGCAGGCAGGTCTCTCCATTTCTTGCTACAGGCATGGGTTTACCTGTCTGTCTCTCTGGTAAGTTGGGTGCTTCCAGGGGATAGACGATGAAGGAACAGTTCTGGCCCAGAGTCAAGCCCCCTGCCCTCACAGAGGGGGCCGATAACTATCACTGACCACACTCCCGCCTGCCTCTGGGCCCCATCCTATATCTATAAAGTGAAGTCTCCACTAGATCATGGATGGCAAACAGTGAGTCATGTACTACTGTTTATATCCCCATGTTCACGGCAGACATTGCCAATCAGTATCTGTTGAGCCTGGACGTGGCTACTGAATGACTCCCAGCGCAGTGTCCTAGCAGACAGAACAGAAACACTGCCTGCTTTTGAGAGAAGAGGGCAAGGGTTTCTCTTTCTCCTTCCGTTATTTCCCTCCTTTTCCTTTGTCTCTATTCTCTCTTCTTCCTCTAGGCAATCAGAAATGTATCTGACTGGTGTGAAAGAGCACTAGGATCCGGGACCAGCAAGCCCAGGTTTAGACTCTGATGAGAGCCCACAGCTGAGAACTCTGGGCAGGTCATTCACCGTTCTGAGTCTCCCTTTGCCAGTCAGCCCTACCACCTCTGCAGAAAGGCTATGATCAGAATGAAAGTACATTGCATGTCTAAAAACACTACATAACTGAAAACAATCGCTGGAATTTAAAACAAAACAAGAACAAAAACAGCTTGTACTCAATGCTCCCGTCTTCGTGACCCCTGCCCTCCCGCAATTCCCCAGCTCTGGACCTAGAAATCCTCATTGGATGGTGCCTCCCTTAGAACCACCTTAGGGCCAAGGAAATGGGGGCCCACCCAGACCAGCAGGCCTGGCCAAAACCAAGCCAAGCCTGCCAGATGTACAGCCCAACTGACTTAAGCTGCATGGAAAAAAAAAAAAAAATGCCACTGCTTGATTATGTAAAATCCATCTGGATCCAAAGCAGAAAATCCAAGTTGGAAAGGCCCTCAGAGACCATCTGGTCCACCCGGCTTCATCTACTAGTGAGGAAACTGGGGCCCAGATATGGGGAGCCCCTCGCCCAACGTCACTCAGCAAGTACGTGGACAAGCAGGGGACTAGAGCAGGTGTCCTCAGGCTACCGTCCTTTGTATCCTTCCCCACTGCAGAATACCACCTCTGGCCCCTCCGAGCCTGGTCAGAATGAAGATCCAGAGCTTTGGGGCTGGCTGGGCTCCACTGCTGGTAATATGAGCAACGCAAATAAACAGTTCAAACATTTCCTGGGCCCCTGGCGCATGCCAGATGCTGGCAATACCAAGATTAAGGCCTTCTTTTTATAAGGAAAGCACAGAATCAGAAGACTCTTGCTAAGTTCTGCCGTAACCTGAAGAACCCCAAAATAGTCCCCAGTACTGTGAGGCATGGTCAGGTTGGGTCCCAAACCACCTCTCTACCAGCCTTCAACTTGCTACCAGGGACATCTCATGCCACAGGACCAGGGCACTGTCCACCTTTGAAACCTCAACACCAAATAAGATAGTGTTTCCATACAAAAGCAAATGGATGGAACCCAATATGTGGTTGGCCAAGCCTTCTGACCCTGGGAGTGGCCCTGCAGCCTGGCAGTGTAAGGAAGCTCCCCTGTGTTGGGAAGGGCTGGAATAGGGGTAGACAGCTGCTCCCTCCCACCTACCCTGGAGGCCCCATAGGCTTCTATATTTAGCACCAACTAGAGGCCCCATCTGAAAACGGGGCTGGCCACCTTGGGGCAGGGTCTGGGCAAAGCTGGAACAGCAAAGCCAGGCCGGTTCCTTGGTACAAAGACCTCGCGCATCAGAGCTGCCTGCCCAGACGGTGGCCAAGCAGGGGAAGAAGCGCAATTGTTGGCAGCAGATAAAACCCGATACCATCTCTATTTCCCTTCTGATATCAGAGTGGCCGCCTGCAAGATGAGCGAGGGGCAGGGCCAGCAATCAATAGCTAATATTCCCACTGCGTGCTGGCCTGCTCCGGAAATGGGCAGTCACCACCTCCTTCCAGAGATACCCTTTCCCCTCAGCAGTACTCTAGCCTGAGGAGTTCAGCATCACCACCAGGAAGCACCCTGTCTGCCTCATCTTCATCAGACATGATGCCTTCACCTCAGGGGGGCAGGGGTAGACAGAGTTGCCCAGAGCCACCCCGGAAGCAGACAGTCCGGGGCACACAGGTCCCTGCTTAGTGTTGTCCCTGCCCACCTCAGCCCCTGCCAACTGATCCTGATTGGGGATCAGAAAAGACCTCCAGTCAAGAGGATCCAAAAGTTACCTCTGTTTGATGGTGGCTGGAAGTGGCCAAATAAGGACAGGAATCAGTCTGGACTTTCTGACCACACACCCCTGAACGTCACAGGGGAGGGCCCAAGAAGTATGTCTGGAATTAGGCCTTAACCATGGACAATTATACCAAAGCAGGAAGTTAAGAGCTGCCCACATATCAAGCAAACTTTGCCTTGCCCCAGACTCAGGCCAAAATAGAAGTCAATGGCCTATTTAAAAAGATACAGCTGGCTATTGTCCACCTCTTCCCATTACAGTGGCCTGCACTAGGTGCTCAGGTGCCAGCAAGCAGCCTCAACAGGCATGCACACAGCGGGAGGCTGGCGCCCAGGGCTCTGTCCACCAGACAGGAAAGTCACAAGTGCACTGTATCAAGGGTATCACGTGTGAGGATACGTAAGCCTGGGAAAGAAGTCCCCAAGCAGAACAAAACACCTGTAAGAAAGTCCACCAATCAGGAACAGGACATCTGTCTGCAGTGGCCAGGAAGAGTACTGTCCCTCCGCATGGGTGACCACCCCGGACAGTAGCCCCTTGGGTTTCCCCTCTGGGGAAAGGGCAGAACCCCACCTGGCTTCTTTCTTTCCTGGGTCTGCAGGTTTCTAAGCACTCGAACTTCTCACTCCAAAGTCTGGCCCCTCTTCCCGATGCCTTACCCCAAGCCAAGCCCCAGGCGATGCCTGGTCTGGTCTAACCTGGAGCCTGCACACTCATTTCTGAGGCTGTACCCATTTCCACCACAGGGCAAGGCTCCAGTTTGGACAGCATGCTAGAAATGTACATAGATCTATGTGTGGCCATCCAAAGCCCTCAACCGCCATCCCTACATCGCTCGTACTCCCTCTCCCACCATCTTGGTGGACAACCCACTCTTTCTGTTTTATGGGCAGCATCTAAATTTCACTGATTCCCATCTTGACTGGTGAGCAGTCTGTACAAACCCTTCTCTCCTGGGGGTCAAGATCAACCGAAATGTGAAATCTTACAAAGCAGAAGTAGTCATCTGGTTCATCTCCCACCCAGGGGAAAAAAAAAAACCCTTAACATCTCTAAGAGGGGCCTGTACCCCCCCCTTTGCTCAGACGTCTTCAGTAACGGGAAGTCCCCACCTCCGGCAGCCTGGGTCTCATTGCTGGATGAACAAGGTATGAGATTCTGGCTCATGCCAAGCAAAAGTCTCCTTGGACTTTACCTCAGCGCTCCCAGTTTTGAATTTTTGGGCTTCACGGAGAGATCCTGGTCTTGTTTTCTATACAACAGTTCTTTCCATATTCTTCCCTGAAAGTGCTAGCCTTTCAAAGGGGTGGGGGACACTGGCAGACTCTCAAATCCAGCCACAGACAGGTTTCAAAGCATGAAGTGTTCCATTCAAGAGTTTCCTCAAAGGGGTACCTCGGGGGCTCAGTTGGTTAAGCATCCAACTCTTGATTTCGGCTCAGGTCATGATCTCATAGTTGGTGAGTTCAAGCCCCGCATCAGGCTCTGCGCTGACAGTGCGAAGCCTGCTTGGGATTCTCTCTTTGCCCCTCCCCCATTCGCTCTCTCTCAAATTAAACAAATAAAGAACAAAATAAAAGAACTTCATCAAAGCGGTTCCGTCCAGCCCTGAATGCTGATACCTCTCGAAGATGGCATTCCCCAGCCTCAGCCTGGTCAAAATGGGATGAGTCCCCCCCCCAACCCCCCACCTCCTAGAGGCCTGCAGGGATAGGAGGAGGAAGAGGAGGCACAGAGGGGAGGGCAGCCACACCCAACCCCAAAAGAAGATGAAGCCCCCAGAAGCTGACAAGGTGTCTTTGGGGTAAGGCCTGGCTCTGGCCCCACGTGGGACCTGCCCCTGCCTCTGGCGGGCGGGGCGCAGGCCCAGATGCTCGAGGGACGCGGGCTGTGATCGCACTTGGAAAAAATCAAGTGGTTAACCAGAGGGAGAGGATTCTGAGACCTGCCAGGATGGTGGGTTTTTTTGTTGTTTTTAGATTACGCCTCTCAGGTTTGTAGTTTGGACAGGCAAAGTAAACAACGACAATGACAGCAGCAACAAAACAGAAACAAAGAACAGTTTACTTGTTTAAAAATGTTTTAAAAAATTTAAAAAAGCCTTTTGTTATAAAAGACAGCTCTCCACGGACTTGGAAACGGCCCCGCCGCCTCCCCGACCAGGGGCAGGCTGTGTCGTGACTTCAAAGCTGGCGTGAAGAAAACAAGCTCGAGCAGAAGTGACACAGCACGTGCAGAGGGGGCCTGCTCTCCTCATCTCTTTTCTCCCCTCCTCGGTGTTTGCAGCGGGGGGTGGAGAAAGGGATAGGAAGCGTCTGAACCAGCATACAGCAACTGTATTTAGACCATGGCAAACTGAGCTAGTACTTACTTCTCTCTCCCTCCCTCCCGCCCGGGGCCTGGCTGGGAGTGGAAGGAGCACAGGACCCAGGGGGCCCAGCAACGTACCTGAAAGAAACCTGGTGGGATGGGGCCTCCAGGCATCCCATCGTTGGGGGGAATGTTGCCAAGCACGGGGCTCGGGGCGGCGGCTGCGCTCTGTGGAGACAGGGAGGCAGAGAGTTAGTTAGGAGGCTGTACCCACCTGTTAAAAGACCCGGAGCTCTGACCCCGGCCCCCAGTTCCCCCTGTCTGTCCATGTCTTCCACAGACCAGGCGTGTCTCTTCCTGGGCAAGCAATGAACTCACTGAGCCTCTGTTTCCTCATCTCTAAAATAGGAGAACTGTGTCCCCACTTCGCACACACACTGCAGAACAACAGTGGGGGCGGGGGGCCAGCACCTGGCAGCTGTTGTGAATGGAGGTGGGGGCTCTGCCTTACCCACTCGGCTGCTTTATGAAGCCCCCGCAGGGCGGGGCGGCCAAGGTGCTTTGCAAATGTCCGTGCCCTTTCCAAGAGGCTGCATGCCATATAGAGTCGACCAATAAAGATCCACAACTTCGTGAACAGACAGCCCTGTTGGGAAAAGCCCCCAGAAAGGTCGAAGGAAGGCAGGGGTATTTGGGGCCCCATCGAGGTCGTGGGTGCCATGGAAGATGAGGTGGGCATGCCCAATGCAAGGACTGAAGATGCTTTTCTTCTTAAATGCTGCTATTTGGGCATTTACCTGGTACATCTGCCTCAACAAACGCCTGCAGGGGGTGAACAGATGCCGTTCTCCCCAGCCTGGCCCCGTTCCAGACAATCTGTGTCCCACTTGCCATGTGGTCAGCGTGTCTTGAGCCGGGGCCCGCACTCACACAGGCAGGGCGACGCCAACATGGCAAGTCACGGGCGCAACACGTTCCCCCCACCCCATCCCCACAGACTCTAAACCTCCTAGGCACTCCCCCTGCAGGACACCCACCTCCCACCCCAAGGTTGCCAAACCCTACCCTCCCCCCAGGACTGAGAATCTGAGAACGAATCACCACTGAGGGTCTCCCAGGGGTCTGACCGGTTGGTTCTCCGGGACCAGAGTCAGGAAACGGCCGCCTCTTTTTCTCATACAAATGCAAAATTCACTTCTTCCCTTTCCTCAGCTGGGAAATAGGAACCAGAGCTCCTAACTTCCGACACAGATAAAAGGAAACGAGGTAATGTGCGAATCCCATGAACACACAACATGCAGCAAGAGGGACAGACACCCCTGAGAACGTGCGGGTTGGAGCACTGTGACCTCTACGAGCAAAGGATGGCTGTGGCCAAGCTGCTGGGCCTTCCCGCACTCGGCTCCTATAAAAAGTGAGGGGTCGCTGTTGTCCTGTCTGCTCATGGGGGGGTGGATTATGGGCCAGGAGGGGCCGTATTCTGTAAGCCAGGAAGGCTTGGGAATCTGGAAGCGAGGAGGGCTCAGTATGGGCATGCGCTGGGGGTCTTAACCGATGCAGGTAAAGAGACTAGGGTAGGAATGGGCTGGCTGCTCCAGGCTCAGCTTTTCAAAATGATGTGCCCACCAGCAAGCAACCCTCTCTGTAATTCCAGAGGCTCCGCCGACCCTTCCTGTCATGTGCTCCAAGCCCCCTCAACACCGCAGATTTGGTCTTCCCACCTACCCGGGCGAGAGCCCCACGCAGGAGGAGGAGAGGTCGGCCTGCCTTGGCCTTGTCCCCCGCCCCGGTATTATCCGGGTGAGGGTCACCGGGGGGAGTGTGCCAGGCTATCCATTAGCTGCACCGTTTCTGTTTGCTTGTGGTTGGTGGTTCTATGAAAATGCAACTTTTCAGGATTTACAGCCAACAGTCATTCCTCAGAAGCACGGACAGAAGTTTTTAAAAAAACAAGAAACAACTGAAACAAGGTATACAGGCACCTAGGTTGTCTTCAAGTTCTTTCAGCTTTACACTGAACTCTTTACTCCTTCAGGAACTTGTTTTGATACAGAATATAGATTTTACTCCTCAGGCAGCTGCCTCGGTACAATTTCACCCTACTCATTTGAAATCAGGAGGCAAACTTCTTACAAAGGCTTGGGTCTCTTTTTGCATTTTAATTCTGTCCTACATCTTAAAAAAATTTTTTTTTGTTTATTTTTATTTTTAGAGAAAGACGAGGGGGGAGTGTGGCAGAGAGGGAGACACAGAATCTGAAGCAGGCTCCAGGCTCTGAACTGTCAGCACAGACAGAGCCGGATACAAGGCTCGAACCCACGAACAATGGGATCATCACCTGAGCTGATGTCGGGTTCTCAATAGACTGAGCCACCCATGCGCCCCAATTCTGTCCTCAATCTTTAACATTTCATTGTAATAACTGGAGTTTCAGGATGTATTTTACTTTCTCCTTCAATTCTTCAGTGTAAGTTTTCTGGCTTATTTTCACTTACCTATCCTTCCAAACACAGGTCATTTATAAAAGTCACCCCTCCTACCAAAAGAAAAAAGTTCTTATGGGGTGCCTGGGTGGCAACTTCAACTCAGGTCATGATCTCAAGGTTCCTGAGTTTGAGTCCCGCATCAGGCTCTCCTGTCAGCACAGAGCCCATATCAGATCCTCTGTCTCCCTCTCTCTTTGCCCCTCTCCTGCTTTCTCTGTCTCTAAAAATAAAACACTTTTTAAAAAGTTCCTACACGTACACATACACACAAATACACAAATCTACACATATATACACATACAAATCTGAAGGAGAAATGACATGTTCCTCAGACAGAGGTACCCTCCCAGGACATGGTCCTTCTCCAATTGCTTGCATCTCAGTGCAAGTCCCGCAGTCAAGCGGGGGGGGGGGGGGGGGGGGGGGAGGGCAATGACAATAATTAGCAGGAAGGTGGGAGTAGGTGACATGCTGGGAAAAACCAAAACCCCGTCTTGCTAAAACCAACTGAATGTTTTCTTCAACAAACGTAGCGCCATCTTGTTTGTGGGATGAGGACAGGAAACGAGAGAGCTCCCAGCTGGCAAGCCCTGGGTGGTGTGCATGGTAGGAGCCACTGGGCCTAATGCTAGAAACAGGCTGGCTGCTCTACCCCACCACCTCATCTTTCCCTGAACCCCCAGGTGGCTTCCAAGGTAGACACAAGCACCCCGACAAACAAATTTCTACACTGAGAGCAGGCTCAGGACCACCCTCTCCCGTCTGTCTTCCTCAGTCCAGACCTACTCTTCCCCAGCCTTCAGACCAGAACACAGCTTTGCTTCTACAGAAAGATCTGGAAAGCCTCACCAACTTGATTTCTTTAAATTAGCATTTATCATTTAGGATCCAGTGCTTGCTTATTATAGCACACAGCAAAGGAAAAAGAAAATCAGCCACCGTGTCTTGTGAAAGAATGTCAAGAGCACTTCCCCTCTCATTACACAGCCAAAGAAAACATGAGTTTTTAATGAGTCTAATATTATACAGAGGTATCATTATTTAACCAATTTAATTACTAGGCATTACATTGGTGTTTGCTACCTTGGTAGTTGCAAAATGGCATCACTGATATTCTGCCTACTTTTTTTGGATTACTATCTTGTGAAATGGTCTGTAGATCTACTTTTATGGTAAAATGTTCATTTTCTCTGCTTTTTGTATATCTGACTTTTCTTTAATGATATATAAGAGCTCATTATATTTTCTTAAATTTTTTTTAATGTTTTATTTACTTCTGAGAGAGAGAGAGAGAGAGAGAGAGAGAGAGAGAGAGACAGCATGAGCAGGGGAGGGTCAGAGAGAGAGGGAGACACAGAATCTGAAGCAGGCTCCAGGCTCTGAGCTGTCAGCACAGAGCCCAACACGAGGCTCGAACCCACGAACCAGGAGCTCATGACCTGAGCCAAAGTTGGACACTCAATTGACTGAGCCACCCAGGTGCCCCAAGAGCTCTCTATATTCTAAAGATATAAAGATACTTTATAATTAAAAAAGCAACTTTATTTATTTTTGTTTTTTAACATTTATTTATTGTTGAGAGTCTGAGTGCGAGCAGGGGAGGGGCAGAGAGAGGAAGACACAGAATGCGATGCAGGCTCCAGGCTCTGAGCTGTCAGCACAGAGCCCAACGTGAGGCTTAAACCCACAAACTGTGAGATCATGACCCGAGCTGAAGTCAGACGCTCAACTGCCCAAGCCGCCCAGGTGTTCCCCCAAAAAACAACTTTTTTAAGTGACAATTTGAACCTGGGAACAGGACTTCCAAAGTTCCCTCACGTGGAGATCTCATTTCCCTACAAAAATCAGAACAGAGTCAATGGTTCTAGGAACTGGGGGTGGGTGGTCCACGGGTCCTTTGAATGTCAGGGGCTAGGAGTGGCCATGGTTCCAGAACATGGATGGTGCGATTCTCTGACATCTGGGTGGAAGACAGATGTTTGCTCTCCACCAGTGAAAGGAAGGCCATGTGAACAATGATTACGGTGGCAGGACGCTGAGGAGACAAACTTGTATCATCCAAAGCCTCGTCCAGCGGCAAAACTAAGCAAAATAACTAACTTGAATTACGATACTTATCGCTATCCTTTGATTTTGATGCAAACATGTGCTCCTAACGGAAAACTTTCCAAAGGGCAGAAAAGTATAAAGCAGCACATGAAAAGAAGCAACCTGTGTTAGAGGGCGACCAGAGGGTTAAGAAGTAACGGATATTCACACAACCCAACCCAGTGGAGCCTTCCTCCTGCCCCGCACGCCTAGCAGCAGGGGCTGTTTTACCATCTTGAAGATGTGAGGCATACAGCAGGTGTTCAATTAATGATTACGACTTTTATTATTCAAAGGCCCACTCGAACCTGGCCATCTGGAGCCAGGCCTTTCCGGATTGCTAGGAATCGGCCTTTCCCTGTGGTTTCCAGCCCTGAGTTAGAGCTCCATTAAGGCACTCAGCAAAGCGTCTCATGTGAGTTTTCTCTAAAAACACAAAACCCAACCCGAAAGCCCCTGACATCCACCGAGGCCTACAGCTGCCGGGGCTGTGGTGGGTTCAGGGATGGAGCCCTCTCGCTGGAGCAGGAGAGTAAAGAGCACTGGATCCTGAAGCCAGCGACCTCCGGGTGGGTTCGACCTCCGGGTGGGTTTGGGTCCTTGCCGGGAGCCTCAGTTTCCTCACGTGTCCAATGGAAGGGTTAGACATGACGATCTCCAGGGCCCTTCTTCTAGGCTGCCCTTCCCAGCCTGGTCCACACACCCAGAGGGCAGGGACTGGAATAAGCAGCTCTCCTGCAGGGGGCCAGTTCTCCTTCCCTGAGGACTCTGAATTTTAACTGCTCTGTTCACTACAGAACACTTAAGAGATCAAAGATGAAAAACCACCCAGAAACCTCTTTGTTATCAGAGCCTGCAGATAAGAGCCGATGACATTTGAGCTCCCCGCGCCAGACCCTCCTTACCAACATTTATCCATATATGCATACATACGTGGACTAAAAAAAGCAGAGTCAAATCAGGCATGCAGTTTGGTAACTCATGCATTTTTATAAAACTAACTTTAAATTCTTTTCTAAATAGAAAACAGCCCTTGCACCGGGTGCCGTGGCCCACTCCAGCCAGCTGTCTCCACTGAGCCTCAGGGGTAGAGTCAACCTGGGAAGTTCAAGGTGCCTTCAGACAAGTGCTGGAGGCCCCTCGAGCTCCCCTGCAAAGTAGTGAATTTTTGCTCACGGCCTGGGCACCTTCCGGGGAGGCCTGACCCCACAACCTTCTCCTCTAAAGAGTAGGGTTGCTTTATGATCCTGTGGTGCTTACACAACCCCCCAGGCTCGGGGGTGCAGGGCAGCATCTCAGCCCACCCATGTGCCCCAGACGCACGCCAGCTGGTCTCACACGTGCCATTCCGACCATGGGCATCCCTCACTGTCAAGTCTAGTTTCCAACAGGGACCACCTTTGCCAGTGCTGGACATCCCAATGCACCTTCGACGAGCCCACTCAACACCCCTGGAGTCCCAGATGTGGTGCTGGGCCCTCTCCTCACTCCGTCGCAAGAAGTCCCCTGCGGGTCCAGGAACAGCAGGGTCAGTTCAGAGGAAGCAGGGGACAAGCTCCCAGGAGCCTGCCGTCTCTTAGCTCACAGCATCTTGTGGGAAGCAACAAGCCTCATGCTTCCTTTCCAGAAGCGTGGGTCTCGGGGTGGGGGCATGGAGGGGATTGCCTACTAGGTATTATCTTCAACTGCACCCCGAGAACCCTAGTAATCCTCGCTCACAAACTAGCCGAGGACCACCCTCGCCCCCAACTTAAAACAATCTACACATGAAGCTCCTGGAAAATAGAATAAAAACAAATGCTCGGAGCGAACCGTGGGACTCGGGCCAGCTTGGCCAGCCCCTCCTGATTTACAAGGCTGCAAAGTGGAACTCTGTTCTGCAGAGCCCCTCCCTCCTCGCCCCACCCTGGTGCTCGGGTGTGTAGCAGCAGCCCGGGGCCCGCATGCCAAACCACCTAGGAGCGCTCTCCGCTGAAACTCAACGCGGGCCATGTGGCCAAGCACCTAGGATGCCACGGGGTGCGTGGCGTGCAGCTGGGAAACAGAGGTCACTCAGAGGAGCGAAGGCAGCCACGTGCTGCCTACGTGGGAAGGGCAAGCGAGAAATGAGGGTGTTTGTGGGATACTTGTGTCCGGGAGAGGGAGGGACACCTGCATGGACATCAGCAAGACAGAGGCTTCCGCAACCTTCGCAAAATACTGGGGTGACCTGGGTCCCTCTGGGCTGAGTGTCCTACAGGGGATGACAATCTTCGCAGGACAGACAAACTGAAGATGTGGACGGGGGTGTAGAGAGAATGTCATCACCCAGGCAGAGAGGCCAGGACACAGAGAAGTGGGGCCCACAGAGGGAGGTGCCCAGGGAGAGGGCCTCTTCGCCCTATGCACACACCGCAGCAGAGAATCTGCCCTGGAGAACAGGGGATCAAAGTTCCCAGCTTGCAGAAAACGCAGAGCTGTTGCTGCGTGAAGAGACGGCAGCAGCAGCAGGCATTAAAAATAGGTTCAGATGACACACGGGAGTGAGTGACACAGGGGCGGATGTACCCTCTGGGTGCCGAGGGATGGCTCTGGGCCCAGCAGATGCCCTGAGCCACACGAAGCTTCTCCAGATCCGAGCATCAGAGTGAGCTGCCTTGGGAAGTGGTGGCCTCTGTTAACACGGGTGCCTCACAGTTGGGACACAGCAAGAGCACACCACAGATCCAAATATGTGAGCCTAACTCGTGCCCTGCCAACCCAGAGCCCTGCGGACAGTTTCAACCTCAGTTTCCCAACTCTGTCAAAGGGAGAGACCCACTAGCTACCACTGCCTGGTGTTTCCCGGGGATTATTATGGGAGAGGAGCCCTGGGGTGAGCGTCCCGGGACCAGGGTTCCTGCTCTGGCTGCAAACCACCTACTGTGTGCCTCAGGCAAGCCTTCCTGCCCCGACCTCTCTCTGCTCAGCTCCAAACGAGTTGGCTGAGGTCCTGTGGTTTCAAAGAAACGGTGGGCATCACGCTGAGCTCTCAGCTGAGCCAACTGAAAAGAAAAGGCCATGTGTAGGCAGAAAAAACCCTGACCTGCCACGGCCAGGCCACGAGGCCCAAGTGAGGGCTGTCCCCACACCAGCACTTCTTCCCAAGTCTCCTGGGGGAGGGAGCAAATGCAGGGACGCAGAAAGGGGGTGTGGAAAGGGGGTGTGGAAAGAAGCAAGTGTCTTTCATCCTGACCCCAGAGATCAGGGGGGCAGAGGGGGCTGACCCCTCACGTCCCTGTGGAAGAGGTCCTTTCTGTTCACCAGTAAGGAAACGGAGGCGGAGAAGCTCAGTCCTGGGTCCAGAAACCTCAAAACTGGGTCTCCCCATGGACCCAGCAATCCCCAGAGAGTGTTGTGTGTGCTCTTTGACACTTGTGGGAAAAAGCGACAGACCATCACAAACACGCGGGGAGCACAGCGCGGTTCTCTGCATCTGTGAGCGCCTGCACGTTCTGCTCTTCTCCCTAAGCAGGCGGACTTAACCCTGCTCCGTGCAGTGAACGGGGACTGGCGTGGCCTTCGGCAAGGGGTGTGGTGGCGCCGGTGGTGCGTGTGTGCGTGGGAATGCACGACCTCGCTGAAGACTGCTGGATGTAATCGGCAAATCACCCTAAGCCCAGGAGGAGAAACAGGTAGGTGGGAGCTTAACCAGGTTACGAGTGCTTCACACACGTCAGACACACTCAGCAAACACGCGCTCCTGGGGCCGCCGTGCCCGCCAGGGCGCCAGATGACAGCACATGGTTCTGCCCTCAAGGTCTGGAGGATGAAATGAGCTGCGGTGACAGAGAACTGAGGGGTGGGAAGGAGCTCCGGGCGGACGCTGCGAGGCGGGGATTAGGGGGATCAGGGAGGCTTTAGGGAAGAGGTGGCACTCAAGCCAGGGCCTTAAAGGACGGCAGGACTCGAAGACGCGGGCGGTGATACGGACAGAGAGATTACTGCTGTCATCTCAAGCCTCCCTGGGAGGCAGGCTTCTGACAGCGTCTCCCTCGGAGCGCAGAGCCTGCCAGGCCTCCGCCTCCTCAGAGCTCCATCCCAGCCCGGTTTCCGGGGTGTGGGGGCCTGGGGCTTACTCACTTCCCCTCCTCCACAGGGGGGCTCTTCCGCAGAAGGGAAGTCAGCTGCCGTGGTAGGCCACTGGCTGAGCTCACCAGGCCACGCCGGGCACAGCTTATGCAGTTTCTCCCCTCCAGGCCCCCCAACAACCTAGCAGGGACACCAGATGAGGACGTCATGGGATGTGACCAGGGTCGCACAGCTCAGATGGGCAGAACTGGAAGTCAAGCCCAGATGTGCTAAAACCAGAGCCCGGTTCTCAGCCACATCATGGCCTCTCTGGTCTCTGTTTCAAAGCTGATGCTTAAAGATGGCCCCCCAGTGAACAGAGTTGAGGTTTCGAGGCCCAGCCCTTCCACTCCAGAAGCTGGGGTACTTGGAACCCTGCTTTACCTTTCTGTACAGGAAGGAGCCCTCTACCCTCTGCGGTGGCATAGGAAACCTAAGTATGACTCTCAGGCAATGGCTTCAGGCTGAGACAGGTGTTCGCACACGAAGTCCCTGGGCCAGCGACATCACCAGACAGAAAACAGACATGCTTAGTATCTACAAGTCCATGAGCACAGAGCAGGCCACGGAAGGAAAGGGAGTCAGTGCTGTTGGAAGACAGCGTCTTCTGCTCAACAGAAGCCACTCTTCTGGAGGGCGGCCTCGCCCTACCCCATGTTAGAAAAATCTGATTTCATTTTATAAGAACCAAACAAAGGCACGCCAGTCAGAACATCTCCAAAAGGAGAACTGGCTTCCTTCCCTACGCTGAGAAGTCCATGGCCACCATTCCTCTGGGCCCTGCCGGTGCATCCCAGGGAGCACCCAGCTTCTTCTGGGAACGGATCAAAGGGGAGCGTGTGTGTGTGTGTGTGTGTGTGTGTGTGTGAGGTGGAGCTCCACATAATTAATACCTGGCTACATCATGGAGGCCAGCCAGGGCACCCTCCTCCGTGTGCAAACACCTCCTCAGCCGGGCCACATGGCACAGGGTGCGAGTGCCAGGCGTGTACACGCAAGACAGGGGAGATTAAGGGTTAGAGGTGTCCCTGCCAATGAACAGTACAGAGTGGATCAACAGCACACTATTTGTACAACGCCGATTTTCTCCTTAAAGATAGATGAGCTTCGTGGCCCCAGTTTACACCATGAGCCGCGCCCCACCCCTCCGCCCCTCCACACACAGTCTTCAAGGAGCTACTTCCAACCGCAAACATGTCACAGGAGGCCAGTGACAGACGGCTCCTTAACAACAACACTGGCAGTTGCCTCTGCAAAGCGGAAAATTCCCTGGCGTGGACCCACACACAAGCTCAGTTCCAATGACAACTTAATCCTGCCAGGACTGAGGTGTGCGGGGAACAAAAAAAAAAAAAAAAAAAAAAAAAAAATCACCTGCTTCTCGAAACTTTTAAGTTTAAAAGAAATCACTAAAGGCATGACCCTCAGAACATCTTGCAAACATGCGAGCCCAAGCTTCATCCGGATGGCACAGTATTTGGTGGGGACAGAGGTGCCTGCCCTCGGCTCATCCTCTGCTGTGTTGGGGCCAATGTGCAGTCTGCGAAGTTCACTGGGGTCCTCTGTCTCAAGTGCAGGGAAGCTGGCGCTTGGCTGGAAGGGTGTGCAGGGGAAGGGGCCGGGAGGGACGCCGGAGAGTGGCCCACCACTGCGGTTTGCATGGGCTCAGGGCTGAGCAGATGCTACCTAAGCCTTTAAAGCATGCACTAATTGCGCTAATTTAGCTAACAGTCTCTGTTCCGTCCCCCACCCCAGTCAACCAGCATCCTTTGGTACTGCCGGAGAGATGCAAGCTGTTGGCTTTAGTGTTATTTTGTCAGCCATTAAACGATTCATCGGAGTCATTAATTGATTTATGACTGCTGCCTGCTCAGAGGGTTTAGCAAATAAAGAATGATGTAGGTCACAACTCAAAGGGAATTGGACCAAACGACACCACGAGAAGCTAGGCACTTAGAGGGTCCGCCATTGTCCACGCGGGCACCCCTCCATGCCCAGCTGTCGGATGGGGGACAGCAAGGCTGGCTTTCCTGCCTGAAATCCAGGTGCCAGATTAGCTCCTGCGCAGGCGCTGCTGGTGCCAAAGATGTAGAAAGCAGAGAACCTTGTCCAGAGGCCCCTGGCAGCTGGCTCCCAGGCGCCTGCCAGGCACGAGCACCAGCAACGGAGGTCAAGGGGGAGAGAAGCCTCCACTGGCCCGTAACCAGCGGGTGCTGGCTTGCAGTGGCTGGGCCTGGCGTCTCAGCCCCACAGGACACTGGGGAAGCCAGGGAGGGAGAGGCCCCCGGCCAGGGCTCTACTCCTCCAAAAGCGACATGCCCCAGCCACACTCTCTCAGTCCCTGCACTGCCCGTAGGAGTGAAAGGACAGCAACTGTAGATGGTAACAGGTGCCTCCCAACGCCTGGTCTTCAGGACTGATCTCTGACCCTCTCGACAGTCCCGGGAGGTAGATGGCATTACTGTCCCTGTGCTGGAGGAGAACACAAGTTCAGAGAGCTGACGTGCTGCAGTTACACAGGCCAGGGAGCAGCGGTCCTGGAATTCGAGCCCAGGTCCACCTGACTTCAAAGTCCACGTTTCCTCCCCTCTACCATGCTCTTTAGCTGACGCAGCTCCACCTCAAAGATGACCCCGACAAAACTAGCCGGGCGAACAAGGGGCAGGGCAGCCCCCTTTCTCGGAGCCCAGGTGTCTCATTTATAAACTGACAAAGTTAAAGGGTGGCGGGGGGTGGGGTGGGGGGACTGTCCAGTTTGCTTCAAGAGTGATGCAGAGGGGCCCAAGAGGTAGGTCAGGTGGACACCAAGCGCTGACTTGCTTCAGTCCCTGACACAGGAGCAGCGAGCGTTACAGAGCGAGGCAGGTCTGCCTCTTCCGAGCTCCCCCACAAAGGCATCTACAGATAATTGTGGGGGGGGGTCTATCAGGCATACAAGACAGGGCTTTCCTGCTAGTGCCGCCCCACCCAGAGCATCCCAGAACACACAGCCTTTGGGATCCTCGTGAGAAACCTGCTAATGGGGGAGGGGGAGGTGTGCGGCTGGAAGGACCAGCAATGACCTATCTGGTCAGAGGCTTCTGGGGGACAGGGAGACTTTATCTCCCAAGAATTCTGACCCAAACGCGGCTTCTGGAACAGACACAGGAGCTCCTGTAGAGGCGGTCCACCACCTACTCCACAAAGGAAGCAAAGGTCTTTATAGAGATGTTCATCAGGGTCCAACAAACGAGATGCTTCAAGTCCCCACAGAGAAAGAAGCTAGCATTACTTACACATATTTAGCACTCCAGCTAACAACAGCCTTCCCTTCAGCCATATCTACTGGGTGAACATGCCCAACCATCCTCGGCACAGGCCGGTCCGTCTCTCTGGAACATTCCTCTGCTCTCTCTCCATGGGTGATACCTCTTTGTCCTTTATATGTTCTTCCTCACAGCCCGTGTCACATCAGACTGTTGACTCTTTATTAAATTAGCCAGCTGTCTTCCCAGGGACAAGGGCAGGAAGGGTGTACAGAGCACAGAGAAGGTGCTGGCTTGGTAAATATTTTTTGGATGAATAAAGTCCTTGCGGAAAATAAAATCCTGCTTTTCAAGAACAGTCCCCATGTCTTCAAGTCAAATTCTAAGACTCGCTAACTCAGTCACGTACTTTATCATTTGGCTACATGCATACAGCTACTCTGCCCCCTCTAAACAACAACGTAACAATACACACACCACCACCACCACCACCACGCCCAGGCTGGTGTTAGGGAACACTGCTCCCTCTGCCTGTAAAACCCAAGCTGTAGGTATTCAGAAACCCTAGGTGCTGGTGCTCATCCTTGCTGGTTAAGGACTTGGGCAGGCCCCTTCTCACAGAGGTATGGGTCAGGTCAGTAAAATGGAATCGCCTTTATACCTCTCCCTCCCCAGACAGCTGTACATCTGGGCAAAGCGCTGGCAGCTGTGGGGCAATGACAGCAGGGTGGCCTCAAGGAGCTAAACTCCCATTGTCATTCCTTCTTTGGAAGGAAGTGGAGGCTGGGCCCAGTAGGCTGGGTGCAGTGAGTGCATTCGAGTAGTCTTCATGAGCTGCTAAGCCATGACTGCCTCTCGCAGCCCTCTCGGCCAAGCCTCTCCTGCCCCTCCAAAGCAAATGCTGGTTATTCTCAGACAGGCTGGACGCCCTGGTCCTCCACCTCACTGATGACAGATGTCTGCTCCACTGACCAAGAAGCCACTTTTTCCACAGACTTCTTAATAGGGTTGGCAGAACCTGCCTACTGCTGTTGGGGCTTGGGGATGGCAAAGGTGGGAAGGGCCCCTGCTGGGAGGACAGCAAGGCAGAGGTCCCACCCCAAGATGCTGGTCCCCGTGTCCCCCAGACAGGAATGCTCTGCCGCTCTGAGGACTGCCCTTCACAGCTGAACCCTCCAAACCACAGGTTTCTAAAAGGCATGATTCCCACAATCAGAGTCGAGCCACAGAGCAAGCCCTGAGCTCACTCAGGAGGAATGTGTCCTCTCCTCCCTGATCCAGTCCCTCACTGAACATGAAATGAGAACTTGAGGAGGACAGACACCAGGCTCTCTGAGCCCCCGGGGACCTCTGGTCGCACCCCTGCTCCGCCCCCTCCCTGCGCTCACCTGGCCCTGGAAATGCCTCCAGCCACTTACCAACCAGATCTCAGGTCCCCCACTCCTATGGACGCTTTCTCTCCCAGACGAGCTCCCTAGCACCTTCCATGTATCGACCTATGGAACTCCTAGTCGTCCATCAATGCCCAACCCAAATGTCCTAGCTTCCCAGCCCGGGGCAAGCACTGAAGTCCCTGAGTAGGTTTGTGAGCTAGCACTCAGCATCAGAAGATAACAGCTTCCACCTGCAACGGTCTCAGGAGGCATCCAATGGAACATCTGATGCCAATGAACTCCTAACCAAGGGCTGCTGTGGTGAAGTACAGAGAGCTGCGGAAGGAGGGCTTCAGCTCCCCAGCTAACTCGGAGCTACAGGCAATTCCCCCAGACTCCCGATGCCGCCCCCCAACACAAGACAATACCTCGACTGGGGTTGGCAGGAGACTTACAGCAAATAAGGAGATAATAAAGGGCCATGATCTCCTCTTAGTCCCTCTCTTCACCCCACTCCAACCTCCCTCTTTTCTTGTGCCCCAAGCTTCAGCCCTGGGGAACACCCTCTGGTCCCCAGCCTTGGCACAGACCATCCCCTCCACCCAGCAGGCCCGCAACTCCCTGCCACCATGCCAGTCCCTCCACCTGTCCCTCGGGCCACCAGGAAGGATTTTTTTCCCCTTCCAAGCCCATGTGAAACTCTAACTGTGACTCTTCCAGTATCTTTCATGTGGCTTTATCGTAGGGACAAAAGCTCTCTCCCTGCAGGACCGTCAGTTCCAAAGAACAGAATCCAAATATGTACTATGCCTAATAATCAATACCTATCGCATGACTGGGGACTACGAAAGAGCTTTCTGGACAAAGCTAGGCCTGGCTCTTCCGGGAGATTTCTTCTGTATTTTCCTCCTGTATAAAGACGTAACTTTAAAGAACAGAACAGACTTTCATAAACCCAATGTCAAAAAAGGACAAAGAGGGGCCCTATCTTCCAGCGTTTCTGGCTTACTCCTCAAGCAATCGTTGCAGGAGAGAAACATGGAAGCCTTGACCAAGGCTTGAATCTGAACCTTGGTTCTGTCCTAGCTTGAAACTCGTGAGTCACAGAGACATGGCAGAACTATCCCTGATGCATGACCAAGCACCCCTCTCTGCTGCAAATGCGTCTGGAACCGTCTGTTTTTCTTCTATTTTGTCTAATTTCATTTGAGGCCACAAGCTGGGTCTCCTCTGCCAAAGATAGAAGTTTTCAATTAGATCTGAACAATCCACAGGCCTTCAGAAACTCTGACTCTAGAACCTCAGAAGCGGAGCGGATCCCGTGGTCCCTCTGTTGCAGATGCGGCCTCCAATTCACAGACCTGGGTCAAGAGGAGGAATCGGTCTGGGACCTGTGTCTCCCAAGATGGCTGCACCTTGGCAGTCTCGTCTAGAAAAGTAGGAAAATCAGCCTCGCTTCACATAGCCTGCAAAAGTGACTCCCTCGAACTCCTCCTGGGCTATCTCCATCGAGTCCTCGTAAGTGACTACTGATTGAATGGATACTCCTAAATCCTCTCCTCGGCCTCTTCTCCACAGAGGAAGGCCTCTCCCTGAGGGGAGCAGCCAGTGCCTCCTGGCTGGGTCCAGTCGTCACAACCTACACCCCCCCACCCGACCACCCCAGTGGGAATCAGGCAGAGGACCTCGGTCATGGAGAGAAAGGACATTAACCCTGCAACCAGACCCTCTACTTCTGGCACCTGTGTGAAGCGGGTCATTTCAACCCTAACGTGACCGTCTATACAATGAGAAGTTGTCACCGCCTACGTGGCCTACCTCACGCAGGAATGTGAAGACACAAATGAAGAAACAAACACAAAACCTCGTATGCCCCCAGACAATCAAAGTGGTGGGAAGAAAGGAAGAAGTCACAGTAACAAAGGGCCTGTGCCAGGAGTCAGGCCCGGCTGCCCGGAGGCCCTTCCCCTCCCCTATAAAAACAAAGGGGACAGATTCCACTCCTGGTCCCCAAACCAGGCTGCACAGAAGAGTCTGGGGGCTCCGCAACCACCCGACTGCCCACCCTCCCCAGGCTGCAGGCTTCCGGGAGCTCCTGGATCAGATGTTCCAGAAGATTCCTCCTGGGCTCTGCCTCTGCCCTGAGCAGGGGCAACAGACCCCCAGGTCCAGTGATGACTAGCCAGATGGGCAGGCCTCTTCTGCCCCTCACCCTCCGCAGCCAGGCTCCCAGGAGGCCTGCAGGAAGCGTCCGGATGCAGGTCGGGGCTTACACAGCCGCCCAAACAGGTACAGGCCCAGATGTAATTGGCCTCTCGGTTAAGCTTTCTAATCTCATTAAAGCTGCCCACATCATGCAGACCACAGCTCTGCATTTAATAACAGAAGAGCACTGCCCTGCCCACGGTAAGCTGATTAGGTCTGGGGTAGATCCAGGAGGACCACTCGGGACCAAGGCCCCCGCCCGAGACGGACCCGTCTTCCCCACCACAGCATCCCGCCCTGCAGATGGCTGGAACTCATGCTGAGTGAGGGGCCACCCTGCGAAAGGGGCAGGCAGGCAGGAAGCGTGTAGAGCTGGGGTACAGGGCCAGACCTGCCTACCCACACTAGGGAGCCAGTGCCCTCCCCAAGGTTTTCCATACAACAAACCACCCAGTAATTCTATTTCCTATCTTATCAGGGTGCAATAATAAAGCCCACCCCACACCAGACGTTGATCCCTGGGCAGAGTGCTGGACTCACAGCTGCCTCCCCTCCCATTCACAATGGGAAGAGGGGGCTGGTCTGGGGTCCAAGCCGGGGTGCTCTGTTCTGTGCCTTTGGAAGAGAAGGTCCCCCAAGTCCTTCTCTGACAAGTGTGTGAGGAGGGCTGAGGAAGTAGCCGGCTCCTGGACGTCGGCTCTGACAACGCCACGGTCAGCGTGTGCAAACATCCCTGTGTAAATATACGTCACCCACTTCTCGATCATCTCCTCTGTCTAAATACATCCCAAGAAAATGATTTGGCAGTGGTTAAGAAATCCTGCCATGGCTCCCAAGTAGCAAACTCAAAACTCTCTCTCCACCTCTCTCCCTCTGCTCTGTTCAAGGTGCCATGCTGGGTCAAGAACAGGCATGGAGACATGCACACAGGCAACCGCCACGCAGAGTATGCTGGGGGTTCGGTCCCGCTGAGAGCGGGTGATTATTATTAATATTTAATAGGGCAGATAACACTGTAGAAGGGAAGGGATGCCGTGCAGGTCCCAAGCCAGCCTAGAACAGATGCCCCATCCAAGGGACATGTTTGGGGACACACCCAGCCAAGTACACATACACACCCGTTCCCACCCCCTTTGGGACTCGCTTTAAGACACTGGCATTTTCCACTCCACTTGCCAAGAATGAAGCCACTCTGCCCTGCGCGATCCTCACCCCCCTGGAAACAAAGACGGCAGTCATGGGGGTGGGCTAGCACACCTCAGGCATTGGTCTGCGGCTCCCCCGCCCCCTGCCACCTCACCAAAGGGGAAACAAAGGCCCACAGTAGGAGACAGACATACCCAGAACCTGGCGAGGGCACCTCTTATTCCACCACGCTTTCATTCCTTGGATAATCTGGATAGAGGTGGCTTTTTTTTTTTTGTAATGCCCTCAGCAAATCTAAGCTGCTTACAATCAGCCCTAAGCCCACCCTCCAGGGCACAAGGGCAGCAAATTATTAGGAAAATGTCTGAGGGTCAAGGGCGTGTGGGCAACCCTGCAATCATGCCAGCTCTCAGCGGATCAGGCCGGCTTCTCAGCTGCCGTACAATGCCCCAGTCCCGTCCACCCCACTCTCCACCTAGACTTGGTCCTCCGGCCTGGAGCACTCGCCTCCTCACTGGTGTAGCTGCTCTGGCCCTCCCCTCATGCCTACCTCTCTGCCCAAACTGACCTAACCAGTCACCGACAAGCTTAGCGGCCTGTCGGCTCCCGGCTGCACACCAGCATGGCTGGGCTGGCCCTTCTCGGGCCTAGCTCCACCCACGTAAACACTCCAAGCGCTTGCAGACTCTTCCTCTTCCCTGCGATGCTCTCTTCACACACTTCCCTTCAGCCACCAACCTCTCCTTTTTTCTTTGTGGGATCCACAGAAAATGTCACCGCATCCAGGAAGTGCTCTGGGTAGAGCCCTCTCTTGGACCCAGCAACTGGGTCCCTTGCAGCATCGGGAGCATCGGCTTGTGTGTATGTCCATCTTTCCCACTCGACTGTGAGATCCCAGAAGGCAATCTCTCAGACCTCTCCAGGGCCCAGCTCAGCTAAGGGTCCAGCACACCAAAGGCATTTCCAGGCCCACACAATTTGCAAAAGAAATTTCAAGCCTCAGAACCGATACCAGAGACATCATTCAATCCAATCCCGGTTGCTGTTTTTGTTGCTTTTAAGTCAAAAATACACGAAGGCCCAGGAAGGATGAGAGAGTGCTAGTGTCGCACAGCTCATTAGCAGCGCCAAACTGGTGGCTGGCCTGAGTCTTCACAGATCCCTCCAGATCTGCCAAAAGCCTCGCAGCAAGACCCAGCTCAGGAAAGTGCCACTGGGGCCGAACATCCAAGAAAGAGGGGCCTTCGAAAGGTCTAGAGACAGCCATGGAGGGGCCGGCATGGGGGCTCAGGAGCCCAGCATAAGGAAATACACAGGCCAGCCCAGAAACCCCAAGTGGAGGCTATTGGCTAGAAGTGTCCTGAACAGGTGCTCGACCAGGGCAGGACGAAGGACCAAAGACGCGACCTGGCACGTGGAGGGACTCAGCAAACATTTGCTGTCGCCCCATTAATGGCACGAATGACCAATTATAAGCCGACGCAACACACAGTATCACACAGCTCTGCAGCGGGCTCCAGGATCCCCGAAGAAAGGAAGGATTATTTTCTGCCAGAGGGTGGGGCAGTCTGGGACGGCTTCACAGAGCAGGGACATCTGATCCGACGCCATCTGTTATTTTTCTCTAATTGTTCCACGTGTGTGAAATTTTGATTCTCAGCTAGGATGTGGACTCTAAGCGGCTGAGGCCATGGCTGCTCCCCCCGCCCCGCCTTCCCCACCCCTTCTCCCCAAAGTGTGCATTCGATGGCAGGGCTCCTCAGAGACAAGGAAGGGTGCCAGCAGGGCCACTCCCCGCCCCAAAGACGAGGTAAAAGTCACGCTGGCCTCCCACAAGTGCTTCACCTGCAGACTCCCTGAACTCAGCCCCCGAACTCAGCCAGCAATGCCCATGGGCACCCCCGACGTTCCGAATCCCCTGTGCCTCTGGTGTGGCGTTGAGACGGGCACTCTGAGGGACTCTGTTAAACACTTCTTGTGCCCAACAGGCGGCACCGAGTCTCTTCCACACCTCACCTGCTTCCCCCTCTCAACAACGCTGTGAGATAGGAATCGATGCCCCCACTTGAGAGACTGGGAAAACTGAGGCTTACAGAGAGGGCATGGGGTAAGGTCAATGGCAGGCTCTCAGAGGCAGGCCCAGGTGGGTCTTTTACCACATCACACTGCCCATAATATTACTTCACTGCTAACAGTTTCCTGCAACAGAGGCCTCACCAAGATCGTTTGGAAGGAGTGAATGAGTGCCCGTCCAGACCTCCCGCCTGCGAGAAACACCACCACCCGCACACCAACTAACCTACCTACGGGGCACAACTGTACCACGTGGGGTCACTCACACAGACCACGCCACACCCTGGTTTCTATAGCTGTGCCCCAACTTCTCACTTTCCCAAGGCCTTGACTTGACACTCCCACCCCACCCCACCCCCAGCCACATCCGAACTTCCACGGAGGCCCAGAAGAACACAAACGGCAATGATTCCCTTTCTCGTTTCGATAACGGCCACTTCGCAATTCTCCCTCCCACACCGGGACCCTCACTGCTCCCGAGCAGGCGTGCGGGCCAGGGAGAGAGAGCACACGGGAAGGGATGGAAAACACACACAACAGTAAGCTGCAACCCAAACAGAACTAATCCATTCAGAGCCCAAAGAGGCTGAGCAGATGGGAAGCCGGCATTCCCCCGCCCGCCACCTCCCTGGGTTCCGGGGCCTTCACCACAGTGTTATAATTATAAAGGGTGACCCAGCCACATGCTCTGGGGGCCGCCCCTGCTCCCAGGCACCCGCGGGCACCGCCTTCATCTGGTTTCTGTTTGGAGCCTTTCCTGAGCCTCCCCCAAATCACATGTGCAAGGGCAGGAGCGCAAACGTGCCAGCCCTGGGACACACGTCCACGGGAAGGAGGGAGGTGCCAACTTCACGCACTGCCCTCTGCACTCGTGGGGTGGGGGGGGGGGAGACACAGCCTCAGAAGGGCCCCCACCCCCATTCTTCGCAGCACGGCGCCCCCCCACTCTCCCTGAGCACCTTCCCATGTGCATGATGACATCTTCCTTCGAGTGTTCCCTTCCACCTCTGTTGCTCACTGTAAACCACCCCCCACCCACCCCAGTGCTGAGCATAGAGCAAGGCCATACAAGATGTATTCAAAGACTTGCTAAATGAGGGTGCCTGGGTGGCTCAGTCGGTTAAACGTCCGACTTCGGCTCAGGTCACGATCTCAGTTTGTGAGTTTGAGCCCCGCGTCGGGCTCTGTGCTGACAGCTCAGAGCCTGGAGCCTGCTACAGATTCTGTGTCTCCCTCTCTCTCTGCCCCTTTCCTGCTCACTCATGCTCGCTCGCTCTCGCTCTCTCTCTCTCTCAGAAATAAATAAAAAAGTTTTAATTAAAAAAAAAAAAGATTTACTGAAAGAATGAAAATCACAGCTCCAATTAATTCTTTGGATATTTTTAAAAAATTTTTTAATGTTTATTATTTAGAGAGACAGACAGAGAGCAAGCAAGGAAGGGGCAGAGAAAAGGAGACACAGAATCCAAGGCAGGCTCCAGACTCTGAGCTGTCAGCACAGAGCCTGACGTGGGACTTGAACCCACAAACCATGAGATCATGACCTGAGCCAAAGCTGGATGCTTAACCAACTGAGCCACCTAGGCGCCCCTAATTCTATGGATACTTTTATTCCTTTAGGGTTGTCCCTTTCTCTAAACCTGCAGCACCCTGAAGGCAGAACTCTGTCTTGTTCACTGCGTCCCCAATGACTGGCACTTCGTGTGTGCTCAATAAATACATACTTGTTATGTTGGGGGCGCCTGGGTTGCTCTGTCAGCTAAGCTTCCCACTTTGGCTCAGGTCACGATCTCACGGTTTGTGAGTTTGAGCCTTGGATCGGGTTCTCATTGGGTTCAAGCTCCCTGGGGACCCTCTGTCTCCCTCTCTCTCTGCCCCTTCCCCAATCATGCACACATGTGCGTACATTCTCTCTCTCTCAAAAAATAAACAAACATTAAAAAAAATAAATATGCAAATACTTGTGATGCAAAGGAATGACCATTCATCACTTTGAGAACATTGAAGATCCAACGATGGATGAGTTTCAATATCACTGGTATCACCCTGCTCCTCTGTAGAAGGAGAGGGAGTGCCTTGTTTGCAGCCACAGAAGGCAGCGTGGTGGAGCAGGACTCGAATCTGGGTCCTGAGGCCCAGCCTGCCATGGCAGGGACGGACAAAAGGCACCAAGGCTGTGCCTGCTGCTCTGAAGAAGTGGGCGATCCAGCGGGACAGACAAGACAGACACGTGAAACAATTAGTGAACGAGATAACCGCCAGCCCGATGGTATTATACCCTGATATAATAAAGTACACGCTGTACGACACAATTAGAGACAAGAGTGAAGCACGCTGCACTAATTACACAGGACAAAGAGTGAGCAAACGGGAGCCGCCGGGGAGCCGGAGCTGTCACAGAGGGCTCTGGAGACCAAGGAACCCGAGGTGAGTTTGGAGTGGGGCGCCTCTGCCAGGATGCCCTCCAGATGACCACTCTCTCCTCCTCAGTGCTCTTGCCGGCTCCTGCCCTGAGCTGGCCCATCCCTCTGTCACTCACGGCCCTTGTTCGAGCAGTGTGCTATTGACCACCTGGATGATCAGCCTGGGGGGCCGGGGGCGGTCTTGGCCCCAAGCTAGCCCCTGGTCATCAGTCAGGTTCACTGCTCCAACACACATGACCCCTGGTACTATGCGCTCAGCAGCGTGCTGGGCCTCTGTGTCCATCATCCCGTTCAGGCCTCCCAACAATGTGGGGAGGTGAGGGCGCGTGCTTCTGCAGAGCCTAAGCTCAGAGAGGGGACACCACCCCCTGGGTCCCAGGACCAGGAAACAGCAGAGTCACGTGACAACGCAAATCAGGGCCACCGCTCTACAGATCCCATGCCCCCGATCTCCACGCCACACGGCCCAGCATAGAAGCCCCAGCTCCAGGGGCTACTGAGTCAGGGGGGAGGAGGGGGGAGGCAGGTCAAATGGAGACGTTAAAATACAGACCAGATCTCAAAGACCTGGTGTGAAGAGTATGTAGGAGAACGTGTCCATTATTTTTACGCTGATGACATCTAAAAGGATAGTGTTTGGGACCTATTCAGTAGTGAGTAAAGAGAGTATGCTACTGAAATGAATTTCACCCTTTTCGCTTTTTTTGTGTGTGACTGTATGAAACTGTAGGGGGACAGGTGTGTCTCAAATTCTGTCCACAGAGGCCAGCACCGCCTGCCTGCATGACGTTTGTGAATGAATGATGAGCAGGGTGCAGATGAGAGGGCAGGAGAATGACAGAGAGCAAGTGTGGGGCCAAGGAGGGCGGCCCTGAGCCCTGCAGGCAGGATGCCTGGGGGGAGGAGGAGGGCTTGGTCAGGTGCACTGGCCCCAAATGACAGAAGACCTGGAAAGCAGGGCAGGACTCTGACCCGGGGGGCTCTGGTCAGAACAGGTGGGCAGAGCTGCTTACCATGCAGAGAAGAGAGCGAGCCCAGTGACTAAGTGTGACTAGCAGCCTAGCACTAGTCACCTACCCAGGTGCTTTGCAGAACGCAGCAGCAAGTCCTCAATTTCCTGCATTACAGAGCACTGGAATGGGTGCCCCCGGCCCCGCCCCCGCCCCCCCCCCCCGGCCGGTAAATACTCATTCCAACCTGGCGCCTAATGAGCTGTGGGTGGGCACAGGGTTGGTCTCACGTCAGGGTGCTAAGGAGGCCTTTCCGGAGATGAGGGGCTGGTTGGGCAAGGCTGAATGGGGGGTTGGGAAGTAGGGGCAGGCAAAGGACACAGCAGGTGGAGCTCTAGAAGAACAGGTCATTCTAGGCAGAAGGTCTGTTGCCGTACACACAAGGGGGCAGCTAGCGGCGGAGGCAGAAGCGCAGAATCTAGAGGGGTCGCTGGATTCTCTGCTGAGAAGGAATAAACACCATCGGTGCAAGGCTGGAGGGCTGCGTCTGGGAATGCTGTCGGAAAACGGACCCTCCCCGCTCGCGGAGACAGCCCTCAGGCCTGGCCTGGAGACCTCTCAGCGGCCTTGTGCCGAGATGAGCCTCGGTCTGCCGTGGCAGCTGCTGAGAAGGCGACCCCAGAAACACCCATGCCATCACCACCGCCACCGCCAAGGGGCGAGGATGCACGGGACCAGTGCTTCCCTTCCCAGGGCATGTCACTCCAGCACACCTGGCTGACGTTTACCGTGATGGGAAGGCAGGCAGGGACCAGTGCAGAGTGCATCTGGAGGGAACGGTGTCGCTGGGGGCATGGCTGGGGGTAACAAATCCCAGCTGCGACATCTGCACACCGAGAGCCTTCCAGCTGTCTGGTCTGTTACGAGTAGGAGGGGAACCACTGTCTTATTCCCCCGGGGCTTATGAGAAATCAAGAGATTCAACAGCTGTGAATGACCCAGCACAGGGCCAGGCCCTTCCCTTCCCAGGGTTACTGGTCCCCCAAGACCCTCCTTCTGTGGTCAGAGTACTCAGCACCTGCCTAGCACCATGGGCAGCACATGACAGGGGTTCGATAAATAGTCCATTTTCTACGATCAGATGTCACAGCTGAGAAACAGCAAATTAGATCCAGTTAGAGGAGCATAATGTTACCTCAGCAAGCAATCACAGGGCGAGGGAACGGTTTTAAAAGTGGAAGAAAGCTTCAAGCTGGAGGCCACTGCCTTCCTTTGCAGGGTGGGCAATTCAGAGCCATGGCAAAGCAGCAAGGTACTCAAGGCTGGGTCTTCCTTTTTTTTTTTAAATGTTTATTTATTTTTGAGAGAAAGACACAGCATGAGTAGGGAAGGAGCAGAAAAAGAGGGAGACCCAGAATTCAAAGCAGGCTCCAGGCTTTGGGCTGTCAGCACAGAGCCCGACGTGGGGCTCAAACTCACAAACTGTGAGATCATAACCTGAGCTGAAGTCAGACGCTTAACTGACTCAGCCACCCAGGCGCCCCAGTCTGCATCTCTTAGAGATGATGCACCACAGGCAGAAGGAAGATCTCAGCTGGGTCTGGGGCTCGAAGAGTCACCACTTTCTGGCTCTCTCTCTGGCAGACTTTTCTGCCCTCTCCCAGCTTTGTCCCAAGCCCGGGCACCCTCACCTGCTAGCTCTTTTTCCACCTCTCCCCTTCTTCCACCAAGATACACTCCCACTCTTCGTCGTTTGTGCAAAACCTTCGAGGCCCCAGGGCCTCATTCTTCAGCAGCCCTTCCCAGTCTCCCCCTACCTGGCCATGTCCCCTACTCCCACCCCTGCTCCCACTCTGTCCCCAACTCCTGGCACCCTTCTATCCAGGCCAGCAGCTCCTGGCTCCTTTCTTACTCCTCCTCTACACTATAAGGGCCCCCACCCCAAGACAGGACCAGGTCTGGCCTGCACGGAACCCACGGGGCCTTCAGAGTGGAGATCACACACTTGCCAAGGGAAAGTAGGAGGGCTATGATAATGGACACCTTGGTGCGATAAGCGCAGGGCTGGTGTCAGCCATGTGTCACAGTGCGCATCCACCGGAGGGCAGGGGAAATGCTACAAGTCCAAACAGGCGTAGAGTTTCAGGCCAGGACACCAGGCTCATTATCGGCAAACATCAGGTCATCTGAAACCGGGTTGCGTTACAGAGGTAAAGAGGCATGGCCGCGGCACAGCCTCACCAGAAACCGCCGTGTTCACCCTTCACCCGGCTTATCCCTGTGAAGGGCAGGGAAGATGGCGGCTGGGTGGAGTGGGACCAGCACCCTGGCTTCTGACGTGTCGTAGGAGCTGTTCCGGGTAATATCGCTATAAAGATGATAGTAACGGTTCAGGTTTATTTGGTGTGAAGTGCTTATTATGCTCACTTCCCTTTATCTACCTTCACGCCAACCTCAAGATGTAAATACTTTATAAGATCCATTTCACAGAGCAGGCAACTGAGGATTACATTACTGAGGTCACACAGTCGTAGCTGACAGAGCTGGCACCTGCCTGACACCAGGCTCTTTCAATGACAACTGCAGCCTTCCCACCAGGGCCCAGCACCATTACTCACCTTGACGCTCAACCTCAAGATTCTAATGGTCTAACAGTTAGGATTCCAGCTGTCCCCTGTCCCCTAGGCCCCCAGGATGAACGAAAACCAGATTTCAATGGGCCACCCAGGCCCAGCTACCTCGGGGTCCCCTATACGCCCATCACATTCTCCGCTTTCAGCTCTTCTGGCCCTAGAATCCTAGGGGCACACTGCATCCTTCAAAGGAAACAGCCTCCCCACCATTCTGGCTGCCTGGCAAACACCATTCTCCGCTACCAAAATCCGTTTCTAGCACCACCTTCTTTACCAATCTTTTTTTTTTTTTTTTTTTGTAAGTTTATTTATTTTTAAGAGAGATAACGGGAGGAGCGGGCGGCAGAGGGAGAGGGGGACAGAGAAGCTAAAGCAGGCTCTGTGCTGACAGCAGAGAGCCTGATGCAGGGCTTGGGGCTCGAACTCACGAACCGCGATATCATGACCTGAGCCAAAATCAGATGCTTATCTGCCTGAGCCACCCAGGTGCCCCAATCTTTATAACCTATACCACATTTGCCCTGACCCTGGGGAACTATCCCATTCTCTCTCTTCTGTGCCCAGCTCACCCTGGCCTGGGCCCTGCACGGAACGACACACTGTACTGTGTTTGATGGCTCTGTCTGGCTTTACTTGATGGTGGGCTCCTAGAGGGCAAAGACCCCATCTTATCTTTGGATCCCTAGTGCTGTCGAATAAATATTTTAAAGCATGCCTTCCCCCAAACAAACAACTCCTAAGCCCCTCAACCAGAACACTATTAAAATAACGAAGAATGGGGTGCCTGGGTGGTTCAGTGGCTTAAACGGCCCACTTTGGCCCAGGTCATGATCTCATAGTTTGTGGGTTCAAGCCCCACATCAGGCTCTGTGTTGACAGCTCAGAGCCTGGAGCTTGCTTTGGATTCTGTGTCTCCCTCTCTCTGCCCCTTCCCCGTTCATGCTCTGTCTCTGTCTCTCAAAAAAATAAATAAATGTAAAAAAAAATTTTTTTTGTTTAAATAACAACATTAGGCTAGGGCACCAATCCAGAGGGGCAGGGACTCATTCCTAGGCCGGTTCTGAAAATGAAGACTACCTAACTAAAAGGTAATCGCCACCACTGTCTTGTACAGGAAAAATCTCACCGATTTGGAATAATTAGGGACAGAAGAGGAAACGCCGGTACTACCTACCACTGTAACAAGTTATAACGCACTTCTGACTGTATGAGGCACACACAGAATACAGCTCTGGTGACTGAACAGGGCCCATTTGTCAACGGCACACCCAGAGCGTGGAAGCAAACAGAACATGCTGATTTCGGGCAGTGGAGATTCTCGAGCGCGTTTTGTAATCTTCCTGCGTCTCAGGACACCACACTTGTTTGCTTGGCATACCCGGCTTCCAGTCTTGGCCCGAAGGAGTGAGGCATGAGCTCTGCCTTGAGGGCGGTTATAAAATTTCTATCAGACCCCATCAAACTGAGCCACCTCCAAACAATACACAATTTTGTAAGTAGCCTAATGAAAGCCAGAGTTCCTGCAACAAGCCAGGTCAAGTCAGCACGGACTTGCGCTCCAGCCGCGATACAGGACCCAGGTAACGAAGGGAACAGCATCCCTCCTCCATGGGGCGAGAGAAGGGAAACAAAGCTGGGTCTCCAAACAGTTGGCCTCTCATCCACTGATATTTGGGGAAACGTCCCTATTCGGATTTGAGGCGGATGGCACGGCAAGACATAATTTGTCCCTTAACACACGTATTCAATGGGCTGAGAAAACACCAGGGGGCCAGAAAGTTGGCTTCTCAACCACTCCTGACAACACCCACTAGAACTCAAAGGCGCTGGAGTGGTCCCGAAAATCCCCAACTCCCCGATCGTCCCATGCTCAGAAATAACCAAAACCCTTTGCTGCTGCCAAAAAAAAAAAAAAGGCAGGGGGAGGCGGGGAGAAAACCCCAGGAACACACCAAATCCATGTCCAACGCCTTTGCCCCTTAGAACAAAACCCATTGCAAGTGTGCACAAAGCAGGAGAAGGCTGGACAAAGGAGAGGCCAGGTCACACTCGACAAGGCGCTTTCTTGTCGTTTCCAAAACAGAACTGTCCTCTATTAAAACACTCTTGTTGTTTGGATGTTGAAGGGGGCGGGGGGTGCGCCACAAATCTCAAAACAAAAGACAGGCCGTGCCGGGGACGGGAGGCCCGGAGCTGGCTCCTTCTCCCCTGCACGCTCCCCGGGTGCTTGAATGCCCGCAGATCCCCGGTCCGGAGCTGGCAGCTGTCTGTTATTATCCCGGCAACTCCAAGGGCCCCAGCACCAGGGAGCATGTCCCGAGCAGGTGAACGCCATCTGCCTGGCTCCGACAAGATGCCCGTCTTCGTGCCTGCTGCCGCCAGCAGGCCGCATAGACCTCAGGGAAGCATGGCCGGCCTCCCACCCTCTCAGAAATTGTTCTTCAATGCTCAGCCAGGCTTTCTTCTCTCTCCCCAGGGGCTGCAGGCTCAGTCACTACCTGGCATTTATCACAGAGGGAGAGCTCTTTCGAAAAACACTTGGTCACCTTTCACAGAAATTTCTAAAGGCACTGAGAGTATGTTTTTGCAAGATGGGGGGGGGGGGGAGTGCACAGAGTTGGGTATACATAGGAAAACAGAGCCCACCGACACACCTCCCAGGGGTTAATTTTCAGAAAGGTCTTTAATTGATCTACTCAGAGAAAAAAGTTTTCTACCTGCCTTTTAAAAAGCACTCCCCACATTAGCTGAAACATTCCCAACACACCTCAGCCCATTTCCTCCAGCCCCCACCCTGGCTGTTTTAATTGGGGTAAGTGGTTCCCTGATGCAATCTGCAAAGTACTAGTCCAGACCATGGGGAGAGCAAGAGCTAAGTGGAAAAGCAGGGCTGGGGAGGACAGAAGCCCAGGATGGGCGTGGGGAGGCCAAGTGTTCCCGCTCTGCCGCTTCTGCTCCAGGGAAGAGAAGAGTTTCCCCCATAAAGTCTCTTCGCTGGCCGGTCTGTCAAACAACTGAAATGCCTGCACCACGTGTGACAGGCAGGGGAACAGCCCCGGTAGCACAGGACAAAGCGAATGGAAGGTGATGGCGTGCCCGCATGCCTGGGGGTCTGGGTCTGGTGGGGCCCGATCCAGGGCTCTCTGCACCGGGAGCTGATGGCCCCTGGAAGGAACAGGTCCCCACTCCCTTCTCTCCAGAGACTTGAGCAAGAAGAAATCTGCAGCTTGAGGTCTTCCAAACCACACACACTACACGGACACCAACCAGTGACAGACTTCCTCATCTCAAGAAAGCAAGATGCGCACAGGCCCACCCCAGAAGGGGGCAGCAGAGTTACGGTCTGGCCCTGAGAGGCCAGGGCTCCAGGTAGAAACCCACCAACAGCTTGGAGTGAGGACGATGGTCCTCACAGGTTGAAAACACCCAGGGGAAGGACTGAGCCACAAGCACTCTGTGCTTCGGAACAAAGGCCAGAAGGCAGAGAGGCAGCGTGGAGAACCGGGACGTCAAAGCTGGTTCCGACCCCTAGCAGATCGCGTGGCTCTGGCTTCCGGGGCAAAGAGAAGACAAGCAATCCCCCTACAAGCAACCCCCCTAACTCAAGGGACTGCTTGCAGGGTTCACAGAGGGCAGTGGAGGTGCAGCGCTTGGAGAACTACAGAGGACCACACCAGCAAGGTCTCCAAATCAAGTCGGCCTCGTCCGGGACAAATAAGCAGGGACACGCAGCCCAAAAGGGTGGCACATCCTGGCCCTGTGACCACCGCTGTGATGCGGGGAGGGGGCCGCAAGCCAGCAGGTTCAGGAAAACAGCCCAACTATACTGAGGAAGCAGCCTTCCGTCCCCACCTTCCCCCTCCACCTCAAGCCCTGCGTCAAGTAAAGGATCCAGTTTCTAAGGTCTTCGGCTAGAGAACCAGCCAAATTGTTATCGCCATTCAAAAGCGAGAAGACGGCACAGAGAAAGAGTCTTTGAATTACTCCACCCCAAACGAGCTCTGTGCTGTGTCCCTGGGTCCATGGGGCTGAGGTCCCAGTGGCATCTAGAGCAGCTGGGCACACCTGCCCAGCGCAGCATACAGCTAGCGGACGCTCCCCTACACAGCCGTCTCAGCCTACACCCAACGGCCTCTCCCTACCATTCGCTGGCCTGTTGGCCTCTCTCATTCTTGTGCAACAAAGCAGCAGCCCACAGGAAAAGGGCTCTGGCCCACAGCACCAGCTCCCAGCTTTGTAGTCGTTCAAAGGAAAGGGATTGTTTGGGGCAAGTGGTCAAAGAGGGCTTCCTTTCACAAGGAGGGGGCAGCCAACGATGGGCCTTGAAGAAGCAGCAGGATTGCACAGAGGACTGGAGAACATGCTCCCGTGTACTCCTTTACAGCTACCACTCTGGCCTCAAAGCAAAGTCATGACCATGACCTGCTCTGTGTCTTTAAGGCGGTCCCAGCTCGTGGAGCCCGGTGTTCAGACTAGACCAACCTTCGTGCCGCTCATGCCCGTGCCGCTCATGCCCGAGCTGCCAGGGCTCAAGACCCACTGCCCCCGCTTGGGAGGCAGAGGCCACAGGACAGTCCCCGGTGTCTTCTCCCCACCAACTTCTCCCTCCAGATGGGGGGATTGATCTGGCTTCCTGGAAATGTCTCCTCCACTCTGAATCCACTTCAGAAAGGCAGACCCGGGCAGAGGCTGGGGAGGAGCGGGAATGGAACATCCTGTCTGCATCGGTTCAGGGGGGTGGGGCTCAAAGGCTGCCCACGTGTGCTTCAGGGGTATTTTCCCCCCACTGAGCAGGAAGTGTTCATTCAACCGACAAACAAGCATCTGGGGGTCGTGGTAGGGTTAGGGCGGTGAAGCCAGCCTCTGATTTGTGGAAGTGAATAATCCAAGACAATGGGTGTGTGACAGCGGAGAAATCAGCTCCAGATGCAGGCCAGAGCCAGCTGCCCAGGAACCAATCGGGTAATCAATCCTGTTGATATGTTTATTCTCAAAAGGAGGACCTGGGGGAGGGGGCTAAGGCCACTGTGGCAGCAGACAATGGAAGGCAGCTGGGAGCTGGTCCTATGATCCACCCCCTCCCTGGCACAGTCTGGGGGTTCTGTGTTCTCTTCTGCTTCAGGGCTTCCCCGCTTCCCAACCAGGAGCTTAAGGGGAAGGGGAGAGGATCACACCGAAGCCGACTGTGTGCCTGTGTTTTCTGAAACCCACAGCCGAGTCCCCCGGGGTCAGTGCCCAGGGTCTCACACAAAAATGCGAGTGAGTGGAGTGTCTTCCCCGCCAGATGGCTGAAGGCTGCCCGTCACCTCAGTGCAGAGGTCTTAGGCTGATGCTACTTAGGGTCAAGATGGCCAAGCTTTCTAAACCTCAGGGTGGCTCATCAACAGGAACCCTGGGATTTTCACACTGCCACCTTGAAGGGGTCAGGGGGCCCGGCAGGGCCCGGCCGGGGCTGGGATGAGCACTTCCTTCCCTATCCTAGGGCTCCTGCGACGCGCCCAAATGGCACCAGCCCCCAACACGTACTCTAGACCCAGTCCCCACAGGGGAGACAGAACTACCTGGTTCTCTACCGGGGGTGGGGGAGCATGACCACACAGTGACAAACCACACCAACCAAGCGTGTGGGACACATCCGGGCACAAACTCCGTGGAGAAGCAGAAAACATAAAGGACACCCCCTACTCACAGAGCTCCTGGGCGCACAAGAACCCCTCTATAGGACACAGCGTGACCGAGAGCTGTAGCTTCTAAGTGGTGCCCGGACATGGCATATGCAGCCTCCCCAGTGCTGGCGGGGCAACAGAGACCCCCCCCCCGCCCTCGGGAAGCCCTCACAAAGCAAAAATGATCTGTTACATATTGTTAAATGGATGGGAAGTCAGGCCTGACACCTCTAATACTGCTTCCCAGGACAAATATTCTAGGGCCTTAAATATTTCTTTAGACCCTTCTTAAAAAGGACCTGAGAGGCCGCTGGGGGAAAAGCGTGTGGAGCGAGCAGCCTAGTCAGGCAGTAAGCACTGGGTCACTGATGCACCAAACAGGGACTGGGGCGCTGGCTTCCAACGTCCCTTCCCAGCACGCAAATTCCAAGAAGTCCAAAGCCACCTGGGCACGAATACTGGACAAGGAGGGAATGCTTGTTGACTTGCTCAGCCTTCCTTACTGGTAAGGGGAGCCCCTGATGAACCGGGAAGGGAGAAGGGAGGTGAAAATCCTAGGAACAAAAGAACGGCAGAGATTGTCACTCTGGCCCTGATCATCCATGGCACCCTCTGCAGCCATCTGTCACATCATATAGAAATTCCCTGTGTGTGATTCTGTCTGCCGGGAAAGACTGCTGGCTCCTCTCCATCTCCCTGTCCCCACTGAGCGTGGTGCCCAGGAGGCCCCATAAACAGTGCTGAACAAAATGATGAGCAGGGCACCACCAGAGCCGCTCCTAAGCGGCGGGCACTGGCCACGCCCATTGCTCAAGGCTAAGGCTCCTGTGACTTCATCTCCTTAAAGTCAAGAGCACAGGTGGCTCATACAGCACGAATTCACACCTGGTCTACCTTTGTTCTCACAAGCACCCTCTCCTCTCTCTTGGGCAGCTGTGAGTCCCCGGGAGTCAGGGAACAGAGAGGACTCATCACACACCGCTTACACTCTAAGAAGCACACAGCAGTCGGACTTGGTGGTTGGTACAAAAAGTAGAAAAGTCAGGGTTATAACATTTTTCATCTGGGGGGGGGGGGCTTCCTTAAAAGAACGTGCTTTATAATCCCCAGTGCAAGCAAAAATGCAGTGAGAATACCCATTTATCTATTCTAGCATCAGTATAAATCCAGACAATCCTTTTGAAAATAATTTGGCAAAAAGGCTCAAGGATCTTGAAAGGAGAGGCCCCATACTTTCTGACCCAGGAATTTCACTTCTGGGAATTTATCCCAAGGAAATCATCCAAAATGAAATGCTAAGATGTTCACTGCAGTGTTATGTACAACGGTGGGGAGGGAAGGGGGAAGGACGGGAGAGTTAAATAAAACCGACGCAGCCATTAAAGGATAATTAGGAATAATTAGAAACAGGCTTATCAAAAGAAGCAGCGGACCACAGCCCCGTGTGCAGACTCAGGACAGCATTCTGTCCAAGTTGTGATAAGATAATGGTGGAGTGAATGTTTTCCTTTCACTTTCCAAACAGTCCGTGAAGTGGCCTTGGAAGACAGGGCGCCCTACTCAAGGCAGGGTTAGAGCCCGGTGTCCTCCAACCCATCCACCTCATGACCAGGCCCGGGACTTCAGCAAGGGGACACGGCGTGGGGGAAGACCCTGAACCACGGCAGCCTGAACCGTGGGCTCGGTTTCAAGCTCTGTTAACGTGACTCCTCTGAGAATGACATTTAACCAAAAGGAACCTTCTGGGAATATTTAAATACCCTCTCCCCCAAAAATTAAAAAATAAAAAATAAACCAAACCAAGCAGGCAGGCTTTATATACTGCATTCATGTGCACACGGCAAGCCCCAGTTCTCAATATACACCGCTCCATTCCCCAACAGCCGTGGTGGCCAACTTTCTGCCCCAATCAGCCATCTGGGGCTCAAAGGGAAGGTGTCAGATTGATCACCAGGGTTGGATTAATTTTTTTTTCCCTTCTTAAATCCCCTTAACTGAGAAAGCAGCTTGAGCCAATTCTGCTTTTCTCACAGACACCAAAACACCAAGCTGTAGTTACACCAGTTCATCTTCACACCCCCGGCGCTTGGGGGAGGGGAGGAGCAAGCTTTCCAAGCAGCTCTCTGCGGTCTCCCTCCTGCTGGAAGCCCGGGCTTAAAGAAACAGGATGCTGGGAAAGGGCCACATCCCCAGCCTCCTCCCCGTGCCCGCCAGGGTCTCCTTCAGAGGAAGAAGGTGACCCTGCCTCCCATGGGCCTCTCCGGATCCCCAGCTCAAGTCAGGGGCCTTGCCCTCCACTGCTCTCCCACTGCAAAGGTCTTCTAGACTCGCAGGCCACTTGTACCAGCCTGACGGCCGCCACTTGGCATATCCTTAAGACTTATTTAGAGAGCGACAGGAGGGAGAAGGCCGGTGCGTGTCCCAGGTTATACAAGGCGCCTTCTTCCCATGCTCTCTCCTCCACGACCTGACCAGGGGGCACTCCCACTTTATAAATGAGCAAACGGACTCCTGGAAATGCTGCAAGCCTGCGGCTCAATCCCTGAGTTCCAGGCCTTCTGCGCCGCACTGGCTGTTGAGGGCCGCAAGGGAACCAACCGCTACTGAGCACCGAGTCTGTGCCGGATGCCCCCAAGTACGTTCTTTCTGATTATTGAGACAACCCGGAGAAAAGGAACTATCGCCTCACTCCCCAGCCTCCAGAGGAGAAAACTGAGGCTCAGAGGGGAGCGGACTTTCTTCTCCCCGTCTACGTGAGGCACTGGACTTGAGCCCAGGTCACAGAACTAAGGCCCCTGACCCCCCTCCCACCCCAATGGCACCCATTCAACCGTCCAAAGAACGGTTCCTCCAGGAACCAGACTGTAAACCATGTGTGTGCTTACAGGTCTACGCGTGGCGGTGTGTCCATACTCAGGACCTGTGCTTTCGCTGGGGGCAAGGAAGGCAGAACACGGGGTGAAGGAAGTCCTGAGGATTTCCATCTAAAGGGGGAAATTTCCAAACACACAAGAAACCGTCCCGGCATGGGACGCGGCTTCTCCTGGGAAGAGTGTACTGCCTCACAGTTGAGCGGCGTCTTGCTGGACCTCATAACCCACTGAACCTACCTTCGGCCCAACAATTAGGAAGATCCTTAATAGCCCCCACTCCCAGTGCAAACCCCCTCCACCCGTTACTCACTGCTTTACCAGTGAGACCCTCTCTGGATCTGTTAATGATCAACCCTCCAGGCAGGCGCCAGCCTCCCAAAGGGACAATGATCACCCCCAGGAAAAACGGCCCAAAGCAGGTCCTGTATCAATTGATTAGGTTGTAAACAAGGGTTGTGCAGAAAGGAAAGGGGGAGGGGCAGCCAAGACATGGTGTTTCCGGTATTTTTATTGTCCTTTGGTTGGCCCCTTCTCTTTAGAGGAGGCAGGTGGTACAGGAAAGTCCTAAGGAATAAGCCAACCACAAAGACTAGGCCTCAGGAGACTGGTTTCAAACCTACTGCTACATGGACAGACCTTTCACAATTTTTCAGGTTTTGACAGGAGAGAGGGCTCTCTCTGCTCACAGACACCCTCCCCCCGAAATACACCCACCAGAGGCCACCTCCTGCCCTTCCCACCATCACGGACACTTGGGTACCTGCTTCGTATCAGGCAAAGAGGAGGGAGTAGAACTTCAGAGGTGAATCAGATGTGGCCCTGGCCTCCAGAAGTTTCCAGTCCGGTGGGGGAGAGATTCATCACGATCACTAATGACTTCCTGGCAGCATGGGGGAGCACCAAATAAAAGTAATGTGGAAGAAAAGCCAATTTCTAGGCTCTAGCCTCTGGCCCCGGTTTGAGAAAGAGAGAGAGAAAGAAAGAGAGAAGGAAGGAAAGAAGGAAGGGAGGGAGAGGGAGAGGGAGAGGGAGAGGGAGAGGGAGAAAGAAAGAGAGAGAGAAAGAGAGAGAGAGAGAGAGAGAGAGAGAGAGAGAGACAGAGAGAAAGAGAGAGAGAGAGAGAGAGAGAAAGAGAGAGAGAGAGAAAGAGAGAAAGAAAGAAAGAGAGAAAGAGAGAAAGAGAGAAAGAGAGAAAGAAAGAAAGAGAGAAAGAGAGAAAGAGAGAAAGAAAGAAAGAAAGAAAGAAAGAAAGAAAGAAAGAAAGAAAGAAAGAAAGAAAGAAAGAACGAACCAAGGAGAAGAGAGGCCTGGCCTCAAAGACCAAGGTTGCCCTGAACAAGTTTTAAGTGAAGAGCCAGGTATTATCCAGGTGCTAGAAACCTGGGGCAGGGCCACAGAGACAGGCCCTGACTTCAAGGAAACTAGGCAGAATCACAAAGAACTTCAACCCACAGAGCAGAGCTCCAGAGGCTGTCTCAGCCTGGCACCCAGTACGGTGCCTGGCAAATGGAGACCTTAGACCAACAAGTGGGCGGGATGCACAAAGAATGGCAGGGCCTTGAGAAGCCAGAAAAGCTGTGCTGAGCAAAGAACCTAGAGCCCAGTCATAACGGGAAACCTGCCCTCTGAGCCGGCCAAAGGAGCATCAGGCATCCTGGGCGGGGGGCACTGCGTGTGCAAAGGCACAGCAAAGCAAGGGAAGGCGGCATATCCAAGGAGCTCGGAGAAGCCCCTCTGCTCACACTTGAGACATAAGCGCAAAGGCGCTGAGCCCACCGGGCCTCGGGCCTGGCCGGGGAGCAGGAGCTGCATCCTGAAGCCCAGGAGAGAGCAGGGATGTCCAGACACCGGTGCGACAGGGCCAACGGGCATTTCAGAACAAAACTCCGGCACTTTTGATTCACATCCCAGTGCCCCCAGTTTCCAGGTGAAGAAACCGAGGGCTCACATAGGTCCCTCACTTGCTTGTGGTCCAGTGGCTACATGGTGCCCATCCCTAGCTTCTACCCCAGGGCCCCTGTCATCACACCCTGCTCCGGTCCCAAGACGGCTCACTGCATTACCTAAATACTCCACAGACACTACAGAGGCTCTTCTAGATGGATCTGCACAAACAGCGGTGCAGCTCTGGGGCCTGGGAGGGCCTTCACCTGCCTGAGTCCCAGCTTCTTCCTCCTGCGAAAGACAGGGGGATGAATGCTAAACCCAGACAGCTGCTGTGCACATCAAATGGAGCTGCGCGTAACTTCGGCGCGCTGACCTGCAGCCCGTAAGCCCTCCAAGGATGGCAGGCTAGTATCATTCGCTCATTCAAACAGACTTGAGCGTCTACTACGTGCCACTCTTAGGAAGAGCAGAATGAAGGAGAGGGAGTTGAAGACCACCAGGACAAAAACGGACAGAACGTCTCCCGCAGCGGACAGTGATAGGGTCTGAGGCCTTTGGCCTACAAAGGGAGGGGGTTGGGTAAGCAAGGAAGAGAGTAAAGCCATGATATTTTATGCAGTGTTTGGCTGCTTGGAGATAAAACCAGAAAGCTGGCTGGGAAAGGGGCTGGGAAAATGGAATGCAAACTCCTCTACCCCCCCAAAGCCCTGGGTCTGAAAAATCAGTAGGTCTCCCCAACATTCTGGCCCGGAGTTGGGACAAAGTTATGGCCCTGGTTCTGGCCTTACCAAGGCACAATTTATGAAATCGCTGTTCAGGAAAGTTCTGGTCTGGCCACAAGAACCTGCTACCTCTCCTGTGGCTGGCTGGGGTGGGAGAGAGTAATACAGTCTTGGGCAGTAAGGGGGTGGCGGACAGTGTTCGCATGGACTGAAAAACTGTATGGACCGGAGGTCGTAGGAGGTGCACTGGGGACAGCCAGTGAAGTCTTGTGGCTGAGGGAACTGGAAGGCTTCGCTGGGTTGGGGCGAATGCATATCAGCAGCCACAGCCAGTAGTCACCAGCGATGACAATGGCCAGCCCTCTTGGACATGGGCCAGCAGGCAAGTTCCTCAAGGACCCACAACGCAGTTCGTTCTTATCAATACCACGTACAAATGCATTTGGCACATAAGTTCAAGATGGCACCTATCGAATGCCAAAAGATAATGGCTAGGCCCAATCAAACGGGAACACATGGTGTGTTCTAAAGAGATGCAGAAGGCAAGGCCCTTTCTCCTAGGATGAGCAAAGGGAAGAACAAGAAGGAACAGCTGTGGTCTCCCAGAAATAAGTTGGCTGTCTCCCCTGCCCCCCCAGTCCAATTTCACCAGGTACAGAAAAACCAGCAACCCACTTAGCCTCAAGTGTTAAGTCAACTAGCATAACCAGGCGGCTTTGAACGTCCAACGCAGCGTCTACCACAGGCAAACACCTTGTACAATCACTGGCTTCCTCCAAAATTACACCAGGGACCTTACGGGGGGGGGGGGGGGGGGGGGGGGGGGGGGGGGGCTGGGAATAAAAAGAGATGGATTCCTTCCCTTCTGGGATAATACTGATAAATAATGACTTACACTCCACAGGTCTGTTCACTGAACTCTAGCCTATGATTTTCAAGGAACTCAGGCAGAGACTCCGGGCTTCCAGGACAAGGAAAAGGCAAGATATCTGAACTGTTAGGACATTCCAGGGGAGGGCAGAGAAGAGAGGTCCAGGGTCCTCAACCCTCGCCCACGCCATCCCAGCCCTGGGAATCAATGGTCCGCCCTGGAGCAAGTCAATTAAGCTCCCAGAGCATCTAAAACTACTCTTTAGTTGAGAAGCGGGGGGGGGGGGGGGGGGGAAGGGAGGGCCCCAAAACTCTGCCTCTAGGGCTTAATTAGCTCTGTAAAAGGCTAAGAGATGCACAGATAACAGGTACTTTTGCCAAAAAAGGAGAAAACTGCTCCTGGAAACAGACAAGATCCATGCCCCAACCCCCAGGACCCCTCCAGCAGCTGGCGCTGGGAGCCAGGCCCTGGAAACCAGTTCCTCCAGCAGGGCAGGATGCCAAGGCATCCTTCTGGAATGAGGCTCCCCATCCCTGGAGAAGGTGGTGCTCCAGCCTCCTGTCCCAGCCTGCTTGCCAGACCCTGTCCCAACAGGCAGGAGAGGACTGTTCCTGGCCTCACCTGCTGTACGATCTGCCTTCAGGCGAGCCGAGGGCAGGGAGAAGGCCTGCAGAGGCGGTGGGTGGTTGGGAGAGAGGCGCCATCTTGGATTCCAGTGACAGCTGAGTCTCACAGTGAATTCATCCAGTTCTAGAGGTGAGAGGTACTGACCCCACAAGGCCTATGGAAACTGTCTAACTCTAGTTCTACCCATAAGTAAGGCTGTAAAGATGAGATGAGGGAGAAGGGAACTGGCAAAAATGAGAGTCAACCCCCCTTCAGGTTAGCATGGGCCCACCTGAGCAGGATAAACAAGCGGGGTGCAGCAGGGATGCCTCTGTGCTCTCTCGTTAAGACTTACTATCAGTTATTGAAAGTCGGACGTCACCAGGTATTATGGTAAATGTTTTACGAGAACCATCTCCTTTAATCCCCCAGCATTCTTGCCGAGTGTGATTTCCCCAGAATGAGGAGCTAGGGTAAGTAAGGGGGAAGGCGGGGTATGGCACTTGTGTCTTGGAGACCATGGCTGTCCCTTCCTGTTCTTCCTTTTGCTCATCCTAGGCCCCACTCTTCCAAGTCACATCTTTTCTTTTTCAAATACCCCTGAATTCCTGTGGTTAGTGACCAAGAAAGCAGGCATTCACACTCAGGTCTATGGGCTCCAAAGCCCCAGTTCGTGGACACCAGACGTGGGGACAGACTCTCAAGTCTTCGAGCCGTGGACAAAGCCCCGTCTGAACAAAACCTTCTTCAGCATCCTTCGGGAAGGATGAGGGAAGGGGCTTGCCCCTTCCAGACAGCCCTCTGGCACGGCCCCGTTCCTTTGCCAGCCTCTGTGCCACCAGAGGCGCCGCTGAGGTTTCTGACAACCCCCACCGGTGACAGCCCTAGCCCCCGCCCAAGGAACACTGTTCACTTCAGGATCCCGCAGGTCAGGCGGGAGAAAGAGCAGCAGCCCCAACCCTCGAGGCCAGTGTCCATCCCCAGGACGCTCCCTAAAATCCCTGCCAGGCTGCAGCTTCCCTTGCCCACCTGGCACTCCATCCCAAGGTAATCGAGGCAGGCCCGCTGGGGAGCAAGCCGAGGAGAAAACCAGCCTGATTTATAGAATTTACCAAATAGGCCCGTTTTTCACCAAGTCCCAGTGCTTTGGGGAAAACTCCAGGTTTTTAGAAGTAGATTAATGGCAAGGAGTTAATGGGGCAGTGATACATCCTGCCTGAAATTTTTTGAAAAGTTCTGTGTCGAGGCGTCCAAGTCCAGCGGACCTGCCGTGATTTAGTGTGGCAGACCCCAGAACAGGCAGGCCCACTGCCTCGGTAAATCTGCTAAACGAGGTCGTTTCTGGAGGGCGGTTTACAAGATATACGGCCTGACGTGTTGCCAAACTTCCCAGCTAGCTGAGCCCCAATTGTGAAGACACTGCGAGAGCCAGGGCAGAGAGTCGGCCCCCTTCTTCTAGGAGGTGGGAAAGAACAGGAGGAGCCGATGCTAGGGAACTCGGGAAAGCTGAACTTAAGTTCTCTGGCTTCCCGGTCAGGGTGGGGAGAGATGAGGTTCAAGAACAAAAGGACACGGGGCGCCTGGGTGGCTCAGTCGGTTAAGCGTCCGACTTCGGCTCCGGTCATGATCTCATAGTTTGTGGGTTCGAGCCCCGCGTCGGGCTCTGTGCTGACAGCCAGCTCAGAGCCTGGAGCCTGTTTCAGAGTCTGTAACTCCCTCTCTCTCTGACCCTCCCCTGCTCACGCTCTCTCTCTCTCTCAAAAATAAATAAAACATTTAAAAAATTGTTTTTAAAAAAAAAAAAAAAAACAAAAGGGCTTATGAGAGTAGAGCCGAGAGGGAGCTCAGACATCACCAGCTGTGGTGCCGTCTTATCAATGGGAAGACAGAGCCTCAGACACCGGCATACACGGCAGCCCGGTGTCTCCGACCCGGATCTGACTCCATATGGGCAATCACATCCCTGCCCACCCCTCCAACCCCAGCCAGACCCCCACAGCCCAGGCCTGCCCTTTTCTCAAAACGCCTCCGATCTCACAGGGAGAAGAAAGGACGGCGTCGTGCTCCTCTGGCACCAAGTATCGCCAGGCTGACCAGCTCATGTGGGAGCTACAGACGCAGCCTGAATGAAGGCGTCTAGACAGAGTCACTGGCAGTGGATGGAACCCTCCTCCTCTCCAACAATCCCTTGGGGGAGAGATCACAGGGGCCACGCCAAATCTCTCCATAGGGACATACCCGATCCCGATCATGACGACCATTGTCCCAAGGCGAGATGCTCCCTTCACTTTGTAGCCCCCACTGACATGAAAGTCCGTATCGGATCAATTACAACACCGTCATTCCCCATTACCTTTGCTAGAGAATTCGATTATTGGATTAATTTATAATCTGCCCTCCTGGTTGTTTTTTGCCTATTGCTCTTTATACCGCGATCACATGTAAGTAGAACTTAATCAAACGGTCCAAAAAGGTGTCTGAATGTCTCTTCGGCTAATGTCCATTCATTAGAGGCATTACTGCTTCTCCTCTGATTTTCTCCACCCTTCTCACCTTATTCTGAAATCCCGACAACCAAAACCCTTATCTGTGGACTTAACACCGTGGCAAAGATAATCCAAGGGAAAGTCCTGCTTGACACCAGGGCTGTGGATTTCCGGGGCCCACCCCGGCCATCTGGGCCACCTCCACGCGACAGCTCAGTGGGCACTGACTGGGAACTGGGCCTGGAGGGCTAGGTGCCGACACTGCGTCCCTTGCGGGGAGAGGGTGCTGCTGTGGCTGCAGCGGTGGGCTCCAACTCTCCAATCTCCCTCCTGGAGCTCACGGTAATCTGATGATCGCAGTGGATAATTAGAGTCTCTTATCAAAACAATTAGCGGATGAATGAACAGCCAGTTCTGTCTCCAACACAACTGCCTAAGAGCAGCAGGGGGGGGGGAGGCAGAGGCAGGGGAAATGACGAACTGCAGCCACCCGCCATCCTTCCCGCGTGCAGGGGGCGGGGGGGGGGGGGGCGCGCAGTCCAATTCTAAAGCAGATGCACACTGCTCCAGCCTCACCTCCATCTCCTCCACACGCCCATCCCACCAGCATCTGGCCAGATGCCCTCCCCGAGCGCCTCCCCTTTTTCAGCAGGGCCAGGCTTCTTCCCCTCCTACTCACCTCCCTCCACCCTCTTCCCTGCAGAGTTTGGTGGACGCTCTCTATTTACCCAGGCTGGGACACCCCAGGGTGGCACTCAGAGCTCTTTCTGTATGTGGCTCCTGGCACCCAGTAGGGGCTCCAGAAATATCTGTGGAGGGAGCAAGCTAGTGAGCGAGCTAGCAAGCAGGCCTGCTTCTCTCCCTCACAACTGACTGCAAACTGTTTCATGGGAATACCCAGGCCGTTCCACCCAGTGCCCCCGTCTGCAATTTCATTAGCTAATGTTTAAAATTCAAAGCTCCTCCATCATTCCCGTGTCTCCCCATCTGTAAACAGGCCTGTGGGTCCAATACCATTTGTTTCCATTGGCGAAAACACACAAGGATTAGTCAGAAAGCCCTCTGGAAACATAATCCCAAGTAGCCTGGATCGTAGGTGTGGGAACAGTTTGCCAGAAGAGGTGGTCTTCCTCTGTTTGCTATTTGGACCTCGGAAATGGGACCAAGGAGAAGTGGGGGACAACAAGATGTCTATGGGGCTCTCACCAAGAGATGACCCCGGGGAAGAACCCCTCGTTTCTAGACAAGACTCACACGTGGAGGCGAGGGCACACCATCTTAGGCCCGGCCTCGCTAGGGTCTTATCCCCGTGTCACCCCAACAGCGACACATTCTGGGGTGCTGGTGTGGTGAGGTGCCCCCGCCCTGTTCCTAGCGTTCAGCAGAAAAGGGAGGGAAAAGGAAAGAAAGAAAAGAGGGAAAGGCAGGGCCCAAAGCAGAGTTCTCCCCATCTGCTTTTGTTTTCCAGTGCGTTCCTTTCAAGGTCTGGGTCCTGCTAAGCCCCCGAAAGGCACGGACGGCATCATCTGTCCGATGCTGTCTGCTTCCCCCTTTGCAATCTGCCGCCTGCCCGCTCCTGACAGCCATCAATCACTCTGTAATGTGCTGACCCCAAGGCTCAGGGGACGGCATTTTCAAGTCAAATGTAGCCCTTAATATAAATAAAGCATTGCCCTGGATATTTCTCTCCCTCTCCCTCTCCCTCCCTCCCTCTCTCTCTCTCTCTCTCTCTCTCTCTCTCTCCCCCCCCTTCTTTTTTTTAATGATTCTGCAGCTGCT